>NC_139238.1:85953325-86178325 GCF_977018435.1 Lepisma saccharinum | reverse complement strand
GCACCACTTCCCCCAGTCCACAGGTGCAACAAACCCAGATGCAAGACCTGCCCCATACTCATCACCTCCCCCACCCTCCTGATCCCCACAGCGGCAGGTGAGTTCACCCTTCACCCTAAGGGCACCTGCCACTCATCCAACCTAATTTACACCCTCATCTGCCAAATCTGCGGCAACTTCTACCTAGGCGAAACCTCCACCCCCTTGAATCTAAGGATAAATAATCACCGTTCCTCCACCCAAAACTCCGATTTCACAGTTGCCATCCACACCAACAGCCATAACACCACCTTCAATAACTGCTTCCGTGTTGCCGTCATCCATCTTTTACCCCCCCGCTCTGACACATCCTTCCGCAGGCGATGGGAAAGGGCCTATATAGCAGGCATGCATGCCACTGTATCCCCCGGACTCAACCTAGCCAACCAGTAACTCTTTCCTCTCCTCCCCGAAACTACCCACTCACCTTACAGTAAACACTGGCTAAAGTACTTCAACTGTTTCTGGCAACACTGACCGTAGAGACGCTACGGTCAGTATTCTGTGCCTCTACTCAAAGTGTCGTCGATCTTTTATCTTCCTTCTTGAAAATGCAACTTAGATCGCGAAATATTGAATTATTTCTATTCGTGTGGTAAGTGTTTACTGTCTCCTTCATAATTTGTATTTATCCACCCTTCTGGCACCATTTCTGAACCTATTCCTGTGTATTACTATGTTTATGCTATAAATGTTAGTTTTTTTTATTTAAAATTACTTTGTTTTCCAATGGTCAATACGTGGCAATTATTATTTAAATGCTCACCCCCTGATGCTCCTATCAAACATTTAATTTCTCTTCAGTTTCCCTTCTCATTATTGCTTTTAACATTTCAAGAGACTATTCTAAAAACTTGATTGATTAAGTGGTGGTGTGAGTGTAGCATTTAACTGAAATATAGTGACCTTCCTTCAGGCATGTGTAAATATATGAATTACTCTAATAACGTGACCTGGAAAACCTGGGCAATTTTTATATAATTATTAAGAAATTGTAGACGCACACTATAGTGACATTTCAACGGAATCCCATTTTTCGTTCCCAGATTTTACATTTTCCTGCATTTCAAGTTTTTTGGAGCTTGGACTCCTGAAAATTGAGGTTTCACTGTATAATCCACATATTTCTTTATTTTGTATTCTAGAGTCTAGTTCACCTAGCGTCATCCAAGGTGATGCAGAACGAGGCCAGCAGCAAGTGTGGGACAATGAGGACGAAGGTGTTGCTTACTCTTGGTCCTTTTTCCACTTCATGTTTGCACTGGCAACACTGTATGTGATGATGACATTGACAAACTGGTACTCGTAAGTATGATTTCTTTTCTTTTTACCAGTTACACTGTCACCTGCCAGGAAGAAAGGGGATGATAACCGGGAACATAATTTAAAATGGCTTATATCCATACACACATATTTATGGAGGTTAATTTTACTTCTTGTGTTCTTGTTTTGTAACATTGCTTGTTTTATACTCCTGGCGGGAATTGATGGAAATTCCTTAAAATAATTGCTCTTGCAATTTGATGTATTGGCAGACATGAATGCTATCTATACTCCACTAATACAATAATAGTAAGAAAGAATCAGTACATCTGGCAAAGGTGTGATGTGTTCAAGAAAAGAATGATTGCGTGCGGTACTTTAAAATACAGGTGTGCCAACTTTTGAGAAACATCGTTCACAAAAATCTCATAAATCCTCCCACGTATCATGATGCTAATGCATACCAACAATGCATTTAAAAAAAAAATTACTTTCAATAAGCACTTCACCATGAATCAGGATAACAAATATGTAATAATAATACGACAAATTATTGGGTGGGCCCACTGATTGTAGTTACAATGTGAGAGCCACTACTGTAAATTAACTCTCTTATTTCTGCCAATATTGTTTGTGTTTATGTTCATGTTGCAACTACAGTTGTTAAACAAAATAAAAATACTTACAAAATACGAAATTCGATATAAAATTAAATGTTTGTAATAATTCATGATTGTCTTCATATTTTGCATTTAGCATCCTATTTTGCAATTGTTACAACAGATTGTTAGTCCAAACCTAGTTCGTGAATGTTAAGTAAAATCATGTTTATCTATTATTTTGTGATTATTGCAATCTACATAAAGATCTGCTTCTGCTAACTTAACCTTTAACCGGGCAACCAGTGTCGGTTGCACACTGTAGCTTATATTTTTTATCACATACTCCAAACGATACTTCCTGTGAACATGATATTTTTTTTACTTTGTTCGGTTGTATCTCTATTCGTCTTTCACAACATTTGACTTGATTTGAGTAAGAAGATCGGATGTCAAATATTTTTTTCATTTCACTTACGTAAACGAGCAAGCAGCATCTGTCGGACACAGTATACAATTTACATGTAAAGATGTCTTCCTGACTTATTGTTCCGTGTTTTATTTTTTGTTTATCCATTTTATCCATTGTTCATCCATTACCGAGCAACACTGAAGTTAATAGGTGATTAACATGGAATATAAAATTATAATTTTTATTATAAAAAGATTTGATTATCAGAACAACCTTAGCCTAGATAAAAAGAATGAGGTGAGGTGCCATAATCTATTTTCAAAAAACAATTTCATTTGCTGGTACTGCAATGAAAATGTGTAATAAGCACAAGACATGTTTTGTTATTATGTACAATATTTATAGTAAGCATATTTTATAACTAACATTTCACAAATTTTCATTTCTTGGAGTTGCAACAAAAACTTGTATTGTGTATTTCGTAGTTTGCTACATCATTTCCAAGATTGTTAATTCTTTTGTGTAATGTTTTATTAAGCTGACTGAATATGCCGTTTATCTCTTCCAGACCCACCTCTGACTTGAAAACTCTGAATGCAAACGAGGCATCCGTGTGGGTGAAGATAATCTCCAGTTGGATCTGCTTCATGCTCTATTTCTGGACCCTCATTGCGCCAGTTGCCCTGCCCAACCGGGAATTCAACTAAGGCATACAGCCTGATCTCCACCTTAATGGAATTTACAGTCGGATACATTTACCCATTTCTCTTTCTGAAAAATTAGATATACCCTAAATTAAAATGTTTTTCAATAAAGAACAACAAAAAACAAACCCTCTATACTCTATCCCAGGAATCTATGGTTTAAGGCCATGTATATTGGCAGAGAATTGGAAGGAAGTGAGTGGGCGGAGTGAAGCAGTATATGCTGCTGCAAAGGCTGGTTACTGCAGTCGCTTCCCCCCTCCATGCAATCCCGTTCCCTGTTGTGTTCATTGGTCTCGCAGACACTTGTTTACGTTTGTTTGTTCCAGAGATTCCCAGGACAGAGTATAGGTATAATATATACCCCTCTTTGTACTATTTTCTTTTCTTGTAACTTTCAATATTGATTAATGTACTATAATTAACAATATAATCATAATTTGAGAAAAGTGGAAGTAATTTTCAAAGACATAAAGACTGCAGAATTGTGGTTCTCTGTACCTGGATATGTCTTGTGTACCTATGAACGGACTGTTAGAATAATTACATTTATAATTGTAAATGTTATTCGTATGTTTATTTGTGAAGAACTTAGTGCGTAAATACACGCTAACTGTGACTATCAGTGTGATGCAGAACTGTATATGACATGAGAATTCTGTATTCTTTTTGTAATGTACTTCTTTACTGTGCTAATTATTTGTGATAATAGGCGTAGTGTTTAATTTTCTTTTAGTTGAACACATTTTCATAATTTTATTGGTGCTCCACAATATGATCATATTTTTTTGTCTTAAGATATTGCAAAAAAAAGTTACCATTATTATCACTAGATATGGGCTTATGGAGCGTGATATCAAGTTGTCACTGACTTTTTTGTTGTAATTTTAATTTATAGTTTTGTACTATTTGTGTTTATAAATAAATGTAGTAGCTAAGTTAATTTACTGTTTAATTAATTAGAAATTTTAACAACGAAGCTAGAATATATTTTAGTTACAGAACTTGCACCTTGTATCAACACAATTTTTTTATAAATAAACATTTACCCTCTTCACATTGTACATCGTATGTAAATACAGGGTTATTAAAAAAGATGGATGGTAAAGGATAGAAAATGTGCTATACATTACCAGAGATGGTAAAAACTGCATTTTATGAGCACCATGTGTGATACGGAGTTTGGGTTTAGTTTTGTGTTCATTTTATGCACTGATAGGCTAATTGGGACTGACCTACAGTTTAAAATGGGATTCGAACAATCATTTGCTTCCACCTGGTATCAAACCTGTGATCCCTTGATTACAAGGCAACCACATTATCAATACGCCATTGGAACACATGAAAGCAAGGGGCTTGGGGGATAATAATTACCTTGGTTGTAGTGTAGAATTTGATGAGGAATTGAAGGTATACATATTTATAATTTTCATCATATTAGAGCTTCGCATTTCCTAATGGTGGCCTTGCTAACAATCCAATTTGTGATGCTATCTGATATGGCATCTGGTGAGAGGGATTGGAAGTACTCTTTCTGGGAATGCTTTGCTTCCTGAGAAAACACAGGAAAAGTACATTGATTATTGAGTGAGTATTTTTTTCTAGAAAAGGCTTAAAATGAACGACGACCATCCATCACTTTTTGATATCATTCATATATTTTGTCCTTGCAGGATGTTTGGAAAAGAAAGTGAATCTCAAGATATGATATTCAGCGTTGCACTGTGCAATAAATTTGAGTGTTCTCTGTGATTGCCCCTTCGTCAATTTAATCTAATCATCACTCATCTTGTCGTGATTATCCAAAAAAGTGGAAGAAAAGCAACGCTAAATAACAAGTATACAGAGTGTTTCATAAATATTTCAGGGGTTTCAAAAACTTATTGCAAGTAAACTATTGAACTTATGTTAATGAAACCTGTCCAGAACGATCGAGGAATGCAAACCGTTTGTGCATGCCGTTTTGTTAAGCTTAGAGTTCGCATCCATGCCACTAGGTGACACTCAAATCACCCACATCACTCACAGTGTTTTGTGCAATGTTTCAGTCACCAAGATCACCAGAGCACCATGTGTGATATCAGGAGCGCCGACTTGTCAAAATTATGGGGGGGGGGGGCTCTGATCACTGAAATAAACGAATGAATGACTAACTCCCTCCCTTTTTTAAAAATAAAAATTACGTCTTCGTATAGCAGTTTTTAAGCAGCTATTATATTCCTCGTGCAAATGAAATGTAACATGAAAAACGTGTGTCTGCTCATTTGTTTTTTAGATAACAATTAACATTTTTATTTAAAAGTAGGCTATGTATTTACATTAAGAGGACAACATAACAGTTTTATGCCGGCCTCGGTAGCCGAGTGTGTTGGGTGGTCATCTCAACTTGCTTTGATCTGGAGGTCTCGGGTTCGACTCCCGGCGAGGGCATGGGTGTGTTTTAATGTCCGCAACAGACTCGTAAAGAAAGGACATGTGACAGGTGCAAAGAACCTTAGTGTTGACGTACCCATAAAAATAGCAAATATTTACAATATTTAACAGTTTTATTTAATTATTTACATAAATGCTAACACAAATCACAGGCAAGTAGTTTAATTTTTTTGTTCTTGCTACAATATTTTACTTTTTAAATTTAATTTTGCAATAATAAATAAACACACAGCACGCCGTGCTTTGTGTGATATGGAGTTTGAGTTTAGTTTGTGTTCATTTTATGCACTGATAGGCTAATTGGGACTGTGCGACTTCTTTTTGCAGGGTTTCATCAGAGACAGAATATTCAAATTACCGATGACATGTGATATCGCAACGATCGACAGGCCAATGTTGATGCGAGTGTGGCAAGAACTAGACTATTGTGTTGATGTGCGCAGTGTCAACCGTGGTGCACACACTGAACATTTGTAGGTGTCAAAAACTCGTTCGTTCTGGACTGGTTTCATTAACCTACTTTATTTGCAATAAATTTTTGTAACCCCTCAATTATTTATGAAACACCCAGTACAAATACAAGTACTACCATTTTAATGCCGAGTACAGGTTGTGTTTTGAAAATGCGAATTTCGGGAGAAAAAAATAAGAAAAATAACATTGTTTTTTTGCACGCAATAAACAAGGGTCCATTTGCAATTCTCTCGGAGTTATGAAGCAAAATATATTAACACTCAAGTTCCCCTATGCATCTCGCTCTACATACACATCTTCCAGGGTCCCGAGTTTGAATCCCAGCCTGTGCAAGGGTGTTCTTTATGAGTGTCCCTTCAACAATTTCATCTCGTCGCGATTACCTAAAAGTGGCAGAAAAGTGACGTGAAGTAACACGATTCAATCAAGATTTAATTTTGTAAACACAGCACGATATTTTTTATTCTGGTTTCATTGCAGTGCAGGTAGATCTTCGTGGAAAGCCCCACAACGCCGTCAACGTCTCTACCATCTGCGGGGGCCTCTTTTTTTCAGTTGGAAGAGGGACGCAAGGCTGCTTGCACTGGACAACCTTGCACCGGAGAACCAACTCCCATCGACCCCTTTGTCGATGGAAAATTATTTTCTGTCTCAAAAGCCACTTGGTGGCTGAGCATGTTGAGTGGTCGAATCGTGATCTTGCTACTGAAGATTCTGGGTCAAAGTCATGGCCTGGGCATGGATGTTCTTAGAAAGAAATTATAAGGCTTGCTGTTGACGAAAGCATTTCCTTTAACATTTTTGCTATGTAAATGCTTCCAAAAATCTCATAGCAGATATTACTTTACACGGTAGCATTTCAGGCAACATTTCGGTTAGCTTTTGTGATTACAATGCATAATATATACAGCATGAAAGGCATGTCGAGTTACACTGTGGGTGCACGGTGTTCACAATTGAAACAACTAAAATATTCTTCAGTGCGTGTTCTGTATACGTTATAAAGTATGTATTTAAACTGTGCCATTGATTTGTACCATTTTATAGGAAACATTATTCCTCTTGGTTGAATAGTTATCAGCAGAGTTAGGATTTTTAGGTGCACACCTTTTTTTGTAGTGAAAGGGAGACCTCTCTGGAAGGACTCGGTGTGTGAAATGTTGCCTCAACGTGAGAATGGAGCTAATTTTCCAGCACCTTTTTTTCCCCTTTTTTGATAACCTTTCCCCTTCCCTCCCTTTTCTGGGACATTTATCTATTTTTCCCCTTTTTCGTGTTCTTAATCGCTTTTCCTCCCCTTTTTGTGTCCTTTTACTGGTGTTGTTAAATATATTTCCTCAGCAAATCATTGAATTTTTATTTTCTTTTTTTGCGATACTTTTCTCTTTAACCCTTTTCAGCCTGAATTTTTGTTATGGGACAAAATGTCAGTTTGTATTTTTTATATGTATTGGTAAGACCTCTTGTGGCTGGATTGAGAATAAATTATCACCTGACATTAAAATAGTGTTAATTACAACTAATTACAACTAATGGAACCTGAAAGTCCCGACAGGCAATTGGCGTCTGATGTGTAAACGCTGGAATGAAATATCAGATGGTGCGTGGTTACTATATATATTCCTTTCAACAGTTACATTCAAAATATCTACACACTACATGCTACAGTCTAAAATATACATTTGATAGAAACAAAATCCAATATATAAGCCAAAGAGAAATAAATGTATAATAGATGGAACAGTGTCTTATGATTGGTGGTACTAAAAAATAAAAACAGTTCTTCTTCTGGTCATTTACACAGAAATGAAATTACAAAATTAAGAGCCAAAATTGGAAGAAAGTATAAATGTATAACTGATGATCAATGTCTTACGATTGGTGGTATTCGAAAAAACGATTCTTCTTCTCATTCACACAGAGGAAAACCTTACATAGTGTACAACGTGAATGTGGTCTAGACTCAGTCTTATGCATAGCACACAATTCACACCTTCCTCGTTTAGTAGTAAATTCTGGCCAGTGTCCTCCCACGTTCTGAAGTCGAATATCTGAACTGACAGAGAAACCTCCCCTTCTCCGTTTCACCGGTGGGCTTAGTGTGGATGTTGATGGAGAGGAGTCCTGTTTGGGTCTTCCTCTCTTCTTGGTCGGAACTCTGCACTTAGCTAGTAATCCCTGCACCACTCTTCTCTTGAAATCTAACAAAGGCATCGTGCCATACAGATCTGAATAAATTATGTGAGAATTCACCAGAGCAATTTCTATAAATGAAAAGAACAACCTGTGCCACCATTACTTTGATCGTTTGTTACGATCATATAGAGATCTCATCATATCAGCCTTATCTACTCCCCCCATGTGTGAATTATAATCTTGAACAACTGTAGGTGCTTGGATATCAACCTTTGTTCCATCTTTTTGTGTACGTTTGATTGTTACAGTCTCATTGCCATGGTAGTTAGATATCAGATGCACACAACGATTGTCTCTCCATTTGAAGTAGGCAATTCCTTGATCTGATATTCTGAAATCAAAATCACCCCTTTGTAACTTTCTGTCATCCGCAAGTTTTGGAAGTCCAACACGATTGGGACGCACAGTTCCACATGCATTCACACCCTGTGCCTTCAGATATTCAAGAAGCTCCAGAGATGTAAAATAATTGTCCATCATAACGACATAATTTTTATGATACAAAGACAAGGTCAGTTTCTCAACTACACTTCCACCTAGGCCAAATCGTTTATTACCCATGTCGTTACCCTGTTTGCCCTTATAAACATGAAATTCATATATATATCCAGACATGTCTGCCCGGCACCATAATTTGAATCCCCGTTTGATAGGTTTCATGGGATTGTATTGTTTCAATGATGAACGTCCTTTGAATTTCACCATACTTTCATCAATGCTCTGAAATTGATCAGGTAACCTGAATTTTTGAAAATTCAGATTCAAAGCAGTTATCAGTGGACGAAGCTTGTATAATCTGTCACTATTATCTGAAGGGATTGACTCATTGTCATTCACATGCAAATTGGTCAGGATTTGTTTGTATCTTTCCCGTGTCATTGTTTGAGATACAGCTGGTACTGTGAGGTCAAAATCACTACACCAGTAATGCTGCAACTGTGGTAGACGATGATAACCGAATAGGAACTCAAGACCAAGAAAACCGTATAGTTCTTCCTCTGATATTTGTAATACTCTCTTTTGTTTTTGCTGGATATATAAGTTGCTTTGAAATATTATATCGCAAACAGTAGTTTCACCTAGTACTGTGAGGAAAAAATCTGTTGGACATGTTTTGCCTGCAAAGAACTGCTCAACAGTACCCTTTTGTAAAGTAAAGATAGGCACTGTAGTTACACTGTTACGTTTTCTGAAGTTTCTATTCACTAGTGAATGCGCAGATGATAAATCTTCACATTCGCTGTCAGAAGATTCAGGTTGTTCTCCACTATCATGTTGCTGTCCTGCATCATCACAAATGCCCTCCCACTCATCACCACTGTCCTCAAATGACGTATCTGCATCAGAGAGATCATCAGCGAGCCAACCCTCAATATCATCATCGGATGTCGGTTTCCGTGCCATAGCCCTACAACACCAAAAAAGAGTTGTTTAGAAACGGAGAAAAGATACGTCGACTTATTCACGCACCATTGACAAAAACAGCAGACGCCTGTCGGGACTGGAAAGTCCGGGGTGATTTTTTGTTCATGAAACACATTTCCGAACACATTTCGCCAAAATTATTTCCTACACAAATTTACAATAGTTAAAACTAAGATATAAAAAAATCAGGGGTACTTACAGTTGTTGAAAAACTTAATTATTGTGGAAAAACAACAGTTGCAATTTCGCCCTTGCAATATGGCTGCCTTACTGACGCCTTGGTCTAAAAACGTGTGTACTGCTCAGCTGTTTATTAGGCCAGCAACTCCTGCCATCTTTTGTGAATAAGAGACACTACATTTAACAGGGACGTACAAGTTCCGCTGGGTCAGAAACGAAATGTGTCGTGTAGCTAGCGTGTGAACAATGTGGGACTTTTAAGTCCCGTCAGGCTGAAAAGGGTTAAGATGTTTTCACATTGTTAACTGAAATTGAATGTATTTAAAGTGTGCTTGATTGTTGCCTAGTGGCCGCGGTGGCTCAGTCGGTAACGCGTCTGACTACCATGCTAAAGGTCCCGGGTTCGATCCCCGGCCGGTTCAAATCCGGGAACTTTTCTAACGATGGAAGCGGCCCCGGTGCCCACCCAGCATCGAATAACATGGGTACCTGGGGGAAACCCTGGGGGGTAAAGGCGGTCAGGGGCGTGATGCTGATCACATCACCCCCACTCACGACCGGATCAAGAAAGTGTGGTGCGTTACCCCCACACCCCCTATACGCCTTCATGGCGTTGTGCTAAGCACAGGGGAGCACTTTTACTTTACTTTACTTTTGATTGTTGCCTATTTGAAATCAACAATGGAAAGACCGCTACTGATATGCACCAGATCGCCGTTATTTTTTTTAAGATAGAAGGAAGAAAGAAATGCAGTTTGGTCTTGGAAGCAGTGAAGCAACAAGGGGTTTCTGAAGTGGTGGGTTTCACGTTTCATGTGTGTGCAGTGGACAGATATTGTTTGTGGATGCAAGTTCCTTACTTGCTTTTTCACTCTGTTAGATCCTGTTAGTGCATGTACTTTACCATGCCGAAAGTGCCCAGATCCCGATTTCTCAGTCTGGCTCAAGAATTTAAGCACGAGTTCATAGAAAGTGATGGAACTGTTATTCGATGCACGGTTTGTGATACGGGAATCACATTAGATTAAAAACACCAGGGAGATCGCATCCAGCAACATATTTCCAGCTCTAAGCATCAAAAGAACAAGAGTCTGCAAGGAAGTAAATCTCGGCAGCCTCTCTTACGCAATGCATTTGAGCAGTGTTCTTCCAAGAACCAAAATTTAAAGGAATTTAATGTTGACTTGCGTGCATCTTTTACACAGGCGGGGATTCCACTCAACAAGGTGAACCATCTGGCCTTGAAAGGGTTCCTTGAAAAGTACACATGGTTGTCAGTGCCCGTTGAGAGTACGTTAAGGAAAAACTATATTGAACCTGTGTATGAAGAAACTGTTCGCAAAATTAAGGTGAAGGTGTCAGATTGCGATATAGGTGTCATTCTGGATGAGATGACACACTCAATGCCACAATATGTTTTGAACATTTTTGTTTTTACTCCGACAGGTGAGGAAGTTAAGCCCATGTTATTAAACATTTATGAGTTGCAGAAAACGAATGCCAGTGCAGTGATGCATTCATTTATGGATTTCTGTCAAAAACTGGGGCCCGGTGGAATTCAGTTCGAAAAAGTTGTTGTTGTAGTTACTGACCAGGCTCCCTACATGCTTTCGGCATTTAACCAATTGAAGCCGTTGTTCCCTAAGTTAAGGCATGTAACCTGTTTGGCTCATGCCCTTCACAGGGTTTCTGAATCTACTAGGAACAAATACAACATTGTAAAAGAGTTCATATCTGATCTGAAGAAAATAATCCTTAGGCCCCGGGTCGCATTCTTGCCTACAGAGAAACTACCTGCCTGCCCCTGCCACATTTCCCCATCATTACTCGCTGGGGATCGTGGATTTAGTGTGCTGCATTTCTGTGTGAAAATTTTGAAAAAATTAAGGAGTTTGTACTTTCCCTGTATTCAACCGATGCAGGTGCAATTCCCAAAGCACAGCAACTTCTCCTCCCAGACAAGATATATATGTTTTTCAAAAACAACCATTTTGTGTACATTCCTACAAGTACGTACCTGTCGACAGCCATCAAAAGCTTAGAAGAACAAGGCGTCGAAAAGGAAAAACAATGGGATATCTTTACTACTGTGAGGGGGCAGTTAGATGGTTTTGCCAGAGACAAACTTGAGGCTAGTCTTGAAAAGAATCCGGGTGTGGTGGAATTTGCTACTTCCACAGAGTTGCCATTCCGAGTGAATACTAAGTTTGCCCCACTTGTTTCTGTGGATGTAGAGAGAAGCTTCAGCTTATATAAAGATAATTTATCTCCGAAAAGAAACAAACTCACTTTTAAAAATTTAGAAATGCTTAATGTTGTAAGGTACAACAGTGAATAACTGTAACACAACTCTGGTGAATAACTGTAACACAACCTACTGTATGTGTGTGATGTGTACACAGCTTTGAGTGAATAACTTAGACTAATAAAATAGGAGGGAAAGTTTTAATAAGTAGTATAATTATCAGCACCTTTTTTGCCCCTTTTTGGGTCTTATGTTAGCACCTTTTCCCTTCCTTTTCCCCAACGAAATTTTCCCTTAAAAATCCTAACTCTGGTTATCAGATTTTAAAAGTGTGAAGTGATACATTGTTTAAATCTCACACGGCTGCCACGACCTAGAGGTCGCTTCTGATTGGTTATGCTATGAAAAATACTACAGAAATAGGACGGATCCTATCCTTGAGAAATGCCATAAAATATGACATGACATCTGAAATGGAATAAGATTTTTCACTTTACACGATAGAATTTGTTAATTGGTACATGCGATAAATTAGGATAGTTGCTAAGGCAATAGAGAACCTATACTGACTATTGCCTCGACGTATTGCATGCCACAAATGGCGCACACAATGAGCTTCATTAACCTTGTACATATTGTGCTTAAAATTTTCTAATTAAATGTTACAGTCCGTCACAAGAAAATAGCACCACTGCCTTTGTGCTCCACTATGAATTACGTGATCTTCCGGCAACTGGACGATATAGAAGACAATTTATTTTGTTCCGAGTCTGTGAACCGGATAAGAGCACAGGTGGAGCCATTGTCGCATACAGGGTGGATAAAATTCATGATTTTTATTAAATCACGCTAAACATTCAATTTTTAAGAGTGGTGCTATTTTTTTGTGACTGACTGTACACAACACAACATCTTTGTATCTTTATTCCTGCATTTTTCCTCAATACTTCAAGTTGTAAAGATACCCTGTATGTTCATAATAACTGTTTTTTGTATAATTTAAAGAACAGTGCATATTAACTATTTTTGATTGAAATATTGAACACGTTTTTCTGTATGTAATACTTGTTTAGGATATGATTTCAGTAGTTTTGATATTTTATTATGTCAGAACAACCCAAAAGTTAGGAAAAACTAGTTTCTTTGCTTAATTTTGAGCACTAGCACCCTATAAACTCCAAACCGTAAAAAATCAATTATTTTTACCTGGCGTGGGGTCTTGGGCGGTTGCCCCAGTTGCCCCTCCCTAGGCCCGGCACCAGCTCTGATTGTATGTCCTTGCACAAAGCAACTCTTCAGGAGCATTAAAATTGTTTATATGTGAATGAATTGCTGAAGAACTGAAAACAAATTATAATTAGTTTCTTGTGTACAGATCTGGAAGGCCAACATATTGATTTCATTATTTGTCCATAGGTGGCAGGGATACCATGTTATACAGAACTGCACAATTTTTATAGAAAATGTAACTTTATATTCTTAAAGTTGAAACAATAAGTTTCGAATTTATACTATTATTGAACAAACCATTTTACCCTGAAAAAGTTGTTAACTGTTCTTAGTGGAAGCAACTTTCTATACACTTCTTCTGGTGATTTGTTTATATTTACTCTTCAAGTAAATATGAATTAACAATTTAATTGCCATCATACCACCCTACATTTTTTGGAAGGTGAAAAAGCTCAAGCATTTTTACCTGACTAGAGATACATTAAAAGCACTGTTAACGTGTAGCTGTGGTAAAAGTGAGGGGGTTAGGGCGGGCGTATGATGTGAATACCAAAGAAAGTACAAGATTTACAATTTGACTTAAAGAACCTTACTTTCTGCTATTACTGAAACAACTAAGTTTAAAATTCCCCAATTTTGTCCATGAAATTAGATTTTCGATTTGATCATATGTTTCAGAAAAAATCATATCGAGAAGCTACGGTACCCTGTCTTCTTTTGAGTCTCGCCGTGAGTTGGAAATACCTGTCTCGTTCTCGAGTTACAAATGACTGCCTCGTGCTAGGTCTCTTCCCGATCTCCAATGTCATTAAACGAACGGCCATGAAATTAGGCGGGTGGCAGAAGTTCGCGCTGTTGCCACGGAGCACAACCCCGTGTGTTCGGAGGTTTAAAGGAATGAAAGATCTCGTTGTAGAGTTGATCCTTGTAATCCATGTGGTATAAAGCGACAGTATTTGCTCGAAAGGTCAAGGATGGCACAAAAGTGCCCCGGAGAGAGGTCGGTTTGACGCTCGAACTACGCAACGCAGCCTGGTTGACGTTGCAGTGCGCGGGAACCAGCGACTTTCGTCCTGCCCCGCGCAATTCTGTTCAGCCGCCTATTTCCATGACCGTGAGTTTAGTTATCGTCACTGTCTCGTCTCTAGTATCAAAATAAATTATACAGTGTGGCTTCCTAAAAGGTAACCGAATACGGAGTTAATACTTTCGGTTCCCTGTTTTGGACCACCCTGCATGCAATCTGCATATAATAGCCAGACAATTGGTATGTCTGGTAAAATCTCACGGTGAATCTATCTTCATTCCAATTTGCTAAAGTCTTGATCGAGGAAAGACTTAAAAACTCGGTCTTGTCTCGGTTTTACAGACAACTGTCACATTATCGTCTCGGAAATAGGGTCTCGTCTCGATTTCTAAACGCTGGTCTCCGCTTTGGGACATCCTTGTTCCGATATCATTGTGCAAGCAATGCAACCGTGCTTTTCTACCTCTAGTCAGGTCATTGATATATGGAATGTAGAGCCTCCACCGAGATCCAACCCGGGAACCCTTGATTACAAGGCGTTAACCTTAACCACAAGGCTATCGAGGAGGCCCGCATTTGGTGGCTTCTTGTTTCTTCTTGCTGAAAGTGAGAAAGCGTTACGAAATAGAACTGTATTATAACCCATTAGAGCAATACGTACCTCTCCTCATGTATACTCACTCTAAAACCACCCAGAAGCGAGACCCCGGGAAGGTGACATGGTGGGTGGCTGTGCAACTATTTTGGCTCCAGGCGATTGGACTCATTCGAATGCATGGCTAGCGGTAAGTAGAAAAAATAGACATTACATACCACGATGAAACGTGATTAATCAGGGATGACAATTTAATAAGGTCACTTAAATGCCAGAATCTCTGTAGCAGTGAATCTGCTTGAATGCACACGCTAACGACGCTTTATACGTATTAGGGTAGCCCGGGGCTATTTCGACCAAGGGGCTATTCCGATCGACGAAAGAATATTCGATCCTAGCGCATTGTTAATGCTCGGGTTGGCAAACTGCATGGCATCAGTGGAGAAGGAGAACCTACACGGTTGAGATGCGCACGACATTGCTGCTGTTTGTAAATTAATGTGCCTGTAAGAAAATGGTTTTGGAAACAAGGTATGTACTCTGAATGTGCATTTTCGCATAGTTAAACAGATAAGCTTCAGAACGTAAGCTGTACCAGCAACATTATTAGTAGTAAGTGGGTAACTATATATGTAACAATGGGGCAGGTATATTAGTTGTTAGTCATACACGTTCGTGGCGCCAAAGTTGTATAGCGCAATGTAGCCAACGAATGAAAGAAATATCGGCTTTTGGAGCTTTTACGATCATTACGATCCTCTTCCACTTCACCATTCTCTGAATTAATCCCATCTCTCACCAAACAGTCAGAAAAGACAAAACGATGTAGAAGAAAAGTGGGAACATTCTATCTGACGAGCATACGCCTGTAGGGAAGAAAATGAAAAAAAGACAGCAAATTAAGAATATCGGTAACGATGAAGACAATATCCCTTGCGTTTTTGCGGTCAGTTGTACTACTCCAACGAAAGTGCTGTTAAAGGTGACTAAATACGAGGTCAACGATGGAACATTTGGTTTCATGAAATACATATGTGACGGGGCTTTGGTAAGATACAATTCAGTTGTGGAAAATGTATCTAGACATGTGATTTTACAAGTGATCAGAATAGCCCCGTCAATGATCAGAATTACCCCGTAGTTTAGGAAAATCTTGCAATGTGTAGTGTTTCAGTTTTTCCATTTTTATAACTATCAGAAATATAAACATATAATTTTAAATTGTGCACTTTTGTAGCCAAAAGAATGGTGTTTCAGAATAAATTAACAGTTTTGGGAGGAAAAGTTTTTTTCAATTTTTTATGTACTGTTCAATGTGAAATGATCGATATAGCCCCGGTCTACCCTATATTCAAGAACGTTTTGAAGAGAAGACGTTTACCATTTCACATATCACAACCTTTAAATTCTTTGAGAGGATAAAACTTTATGAATATAATAACTAGACCTCGGATTTTAGGTTTTTAACCTATTTTTTTCTTACAGGTAAATAAGAAATAAGTTACGTCAGCGTTTCATTAAAAAACGAAACAACTGATGAAGTTTTATAGTGCCTAAAAAGCCTATTTTGTTTGTTAGAACCTATTTTAGGTTTATGCGCCTAAATCAAACCTTTTTTAAGTATATATATATATATATATATATATATATATTAAGGTTTTTCAGGGTTTTTATGTCACACCAAAAAAAAACAATGACTAATGTGCTTGAAAAATATTTTCTGTCAATTTCCCTCCCTTTATTTTCCTTTTCTTCTTCGATAAAAATAAAAGCTAAACTGTGAAAAGCGTCAGGGCATTTATAAATAGGTATAAATTCAATGAGATTTGGATTAATAAAAGTTGGAATTTTTTAAGTCTATGCAGAAAAATTCACGCAGAATTCCCGGAGCCATTAATTCACGGACAATTTCCGGAATTCAAGGAATTCCCATTGACTAGCCACCCTGGTATTGTGCATCAAATTATAGATACTTAATTCATTCTTCAGATCAACAAATAACTTTTGCTAACAACACAAATAGGATTACAATAATTTATGGATAATTTTGAAAATGATGTATGCAAATGAAAATTTGGTTAGAAAATTAATATTTGGTTGTTACATATAGCTATTAAAATTTCCTCCGGTTCTTTAAATTTTGTTTTTGAATATGTACCAAATCAGTAATTTTCAGGAATTTTGAAGCATTTTAAGTTCTCTTTTGGAACCTACTTCAGGTTTTCGCGCCTAATTTAAGATTTTTAGAACCTATTTTAGAATTTTTAGAACCTATTTTGGGATTTTTAGAGCCTATTTTAGGAACCTAAAAATCCGAGGTCAAATAACAACACGAAAATTGCGTGAACTAAGACTGCTTTTAATTTCTTCTCTAAAATGTCCTTTTATTTATTTGTTAACATTTCTCCTAATTACCAGATACGAAAATTTACGTATATCATTATCATCTTAATTCTAGTTGAATTCACTGAAACTGTAGTTACATTTTCCATAAAAATCTTGTTTATGGAGAAAATTATTTTCTTTTACCTCTAGTGGCACACTTTAGATAAAAGAATAGTTGAGTTTCCGAAAGATTAATAAGTTAGCATTTACATATACTACTTACTGTGGAATACGCTCTATCATATTAGTTTATCATTTCCATGCCTTTGCAACAATAACGCTTACAATGGAAGTTTGTCAAGTATGTTAACGTTAAGTATTTCGCCCAATTGACGAAAGAAGAAATTTAAGTGTGTGCGTTATACGTTGCATACATACTGGGCTTCTGCCCAAAAAAAAGTTGGAGGTCTTATGAAGGGTGATAATTTTTCCGCCATGTCCGTGTGGGGATCGGATTTATTAAAGATCCTGAAGTTTCTGCTCGAGGTGTACAAGGAAATCGTTCTGCATTAAAGCTGTCGCCATGAAAACAGTCCAGTCAGGGTCACTCCACCCACCTACAGTGTTGCCAATAATAAAAAAATTCAACCGACGAAATCAACCACATACGTACGTACAACGCTCGAAGTGTCGAGTCGACTGAGCAGCTTAGAAGAAGTGTGGCAACTCCGCAGGGCCAGGGGAGTGGAGGAGACAAGGGGAAGCTCGGACCTTGACTGGACTGTTTTTGTGGCGAGAGCTAGCATAGGCGTTACGAGAAAAGAAAAACGTCCTAGAGACCGGCATCTACCACCATGTTTGATTTGATTTGCTTTATTTTACTTCGCTCTTTGTGTCACTTTTGGCTAATGTGCGAAGATGGGGATGAGTGATGATATGATGAAATTGATGAATGGACACTCACAAACATCCATGCCCAGGCCAGGATTCGAACCCGGGACCCCTGGCGTCGTAGTGCGATGTGCTAACCACCTCCGCCACTCTACCACCATGTTGAACTACCTTATTGGTTCTACGGGGATATAGCAGTAGAAACACTCGCTTTCTTCTCTGACCAATATTATAATATTATAATAGCAAGACCATGCAAACTCCGAAATACCCCTTTCGCAGACTTAAACGCCATTTCTCTCCATGCACCTCCTCTCCTCACGTAAAGTCTCCGATCGAAAGTCGCACCTGCATTCCTATTTCAAGATCTCCTTCTCAGTCCACAATATATATATATTACGTAGGGGAGCGCACTGTGGGGGCAAGGGGGAGACATTTTTCCATCCTAATACTCTCAAGTAGAAATTTAGTGTAGAGAAATTTTATTACCGCTATTAAACAATAGTATTCTCCTTAAAAATAAAGTATTTTCAAGCCGACGAAAGTTCCACTACGGCGAGTTTATTTCCTATGTAATTGGACTCTCACTTCGTTTTCCAGCAAATTAAGACTCGCGCAGTTTATTCGTTAGCCTGGTTGTGTTACATCTATGTGGTCACAGAATAAATTAGTCACACATTGGAAATGAATAAATTATGTGTAGTTTATATGTAAATTAGTTTGAACCACAGAGATGGAAAATAAGGGGGAGGGGAACAGATAACTTTTGTACCACGTAAGCTGGAATTCTTCTAATAGAGTGATTTTCGGTGGCTCCGGACACACACTATATATCCGCCCCGCCCGTGCTTAGTACCCATCGATACAAAAAAACAGAGAGATGGAATGAGGTTTTTCTCTCTCCAACTGAACTTTCATGGAGGGTTTTGCCCCCCTTAATCAGAGGGTCTGCGCACGCCTATGATATATTGTATACAATGAGAAAATACCCTGGTTGTATTCTTACTTACCCTCTACCAGATATACTCACGAATCTTAAAGCAATGTTCCCGTACAGTTTCATAGTTACCATCTTCATTGTTTACAAGAATTCATAGCATGTTTAACGGAACAATCGCCTAACCCACAATTATTTTGCCAGTTCGTATATAAAGAAAATTACCTTATCACTCAAGCAATTTTCGATTTAATCTAGAACTTTGGCTAGATGTTTATTGAAATGAAGCAAGGCGAATCCTCTTTCTATCTTAATAATAGACTCGTGTCTGAACTTGTACACAACACCAAGGAATTTTCTATTCAATTTGAATTTTATGATTTGTAAAGTAATAATAATACCATAATAATAATAATAATAACAGTTTCTATGACTGTTAGAATTGTCTTCTTGCACTTTTCACAATGCACAGATATCAAACAGAGACCACTTAATATACTGTCCATCATTTTACCTTCAGCCCTGTAGCTTGCGCCCTAGGCAGGATGTGACGGGATGTGAATTATAAACGTCACATCCCGACTATTCGTAATCCCGACAGCCGAGAAATTCCAATTTATTAAAAAGAGGCTAATTCTTGATATTTTCTTCACTAAAAGTCTCTGAAATTTCTTGAAATTTATAAGGTTTCATTCCAGAAGTGCAAAAACAATCACTTGATAGGGAAATTGTATAAACAATTCGAGATTTTCCCCACAAATTTCCGGACCAAGTCGGGAAATAGAGATTTTTTTTTCAGTCCATAACGTCAGACTTATTAATGAAATATTAATAATCCCCCCCCCCATCCACCGGCCATCAATGATCAAAATAACAAGTACTCAGAAATTCCCTTATAACCATTGGCGTAGCAACATAACGCGAGGCTCTGGGCGAGATTAAAATGTGCGGCCCCCACTGATGTAAATCGATACAAAATCTTCAGGCATACGTCGGCTAAAATATGACCAAATTTAAATAAAAATAGAAATTAGGGAAAATATTGCCAGTACTGACAAGCTTTCTTGTGACATGGTCGTTCGGAGGTAGTTTTTTTTATTTACGCCCAGTGTTCATTGTTGCCTAGGGCAAGTGTAGTAAACGTTCACATCCGAGCTTCATGGAAACGCATAACACGAACGACAATGACAATCACAGATTCGATACAATGTAAAAACGTAAAGGCGCCCCTGTGCGTATGCAGTGCACATATGCCATGAAGGCATGTGGGGTGATGTGGAAGTATAGAAATTCTTGATCTCGGCCATAGTTGGGATGATGTGATAAGCATCCAGCCCGGCCGCCTTTACCCTCCAAGGTTGCCCCCAGGTACCCATTTACGAGGCTGGGCGGGCCTCAGAGCCGCACAGAGAAAGGGATATGACTTGAAAAATTTCTGGTCCAGATCATCTGCCCCGCGATTCGAACCCTGGTGTTCCGCGTGGTAGCAAGATTTCCTACCAACTGAGCTACCGCGGCTCTCGCTACAGCAATATTTTTTCATAGCTTATTTGTAGTGGTGTGACTTCTAAAATCAGACGACTGTCGATCATTCGAATTGCAACGGATAAAAACAGAATGTTGTAGTTTTATTACCCACAAAAAATAGACTTTCCATCTGTATTCTTCTCACTTCTATTTCTTATAATTATTTTTGTACAAGCCCCATGGGACACGAGGCCCCTTCAGGTGTGAGGCGCAGGGCGACAGGGCGGTCGGTCATTTTGCCCAACCCTGATACGCCTCTGCTCATAACTTGGCCATAGTAATTGTTGTTAATTATTTTAAGGCCATTGCAGGAAAATGATAATTCCAAATTGAAGTGGCGTGCCCAAGGAGGTTTGGTGGGGATCATACATATGGGCGCTATTCACCGGATATTTACATTTCTGTGCTTCCTTGGCGGTGGCGGGGACTGCACTTCCGGTTTTGAAAAGAATAACATTGAATTCAATGGTGTAAAGGCAGTGTCTTCGGAAAAGGCGACAATATTTGTGTGGCTTTTGGTTTCAACATGAGATAGGGAACAAACAATTGTTCTCAGGTATCTATGCATCGTTTACAGACAGACCCGATACGGAAAGATCAGTGGATTTAGGCAGTAAAGCGAAAAGATTGGACACAAACACGAGGGAGTAGGCTCTGCAGTCGGCACTTCATCAAATCAAATGAAAATATTTTACGTGTTTCGAAAATAATAATTGTCTAACGCACATGTGTAGATTAAATTTAAAAGTAGGATCTATTTATAATCATATTATAACGCATTTGCCTTTTGGTTGTTGATAAGCGCTCTCTCCGTGGGCGTCGGTCAGTCGACCCTCATCCCGGCTCTGGAAAATGACATCCTTCATTTCAAGTTGCAAAAAAGCAGGAAGTTTATTATTTTTA
The DNA here is from genome assembly GCF_977018435.1 of Lepisma saccharinum. Classification (NCBI taxonomy): domain Eukaryota; kingdom Metazoa; phylum Arthropoda; class Insecta; order Zygentoma; family Lepismatidae; genus Lepisma; species Lepisma saccharinum. The sequence continues at coordinate 86,156,920 of NC_139238.1, read as the reverse complement.
TTGTTAATAACAGAAATAAAGTTCACTTGGTTAGTATTCGAACAGAGTAATCAATGTAAAATATGCCGGAAGTTCTTTCCCCGCCATCAATAATCGAATTGTCTGATCGATCATTTTTTGTTATGGCAAAATGAGGACTAACTACTAAAAAGTAACCCACCCATTAAAAAAAATTCTGGGCACGCTACTGAAGGAACTCTATTAAGGGGGTAATATCATGGTAATATGCCTCATAATATACTGGAAGAAATACTTTGGGTGCCCCTCGCTGGAAAAATCCTGTTATGTTGTATGCTGTCCATTTATTACTTTCGCCATTGATTCTTCTTCTTCTTCTTCAAAATGCCCCGATCACCATTAAGGCCGTGTCCGGATTGGCAAGCGCTCCCTCCCGTTCTCTCCCGTTGCTCTCGCGTGCCGTCGAAGTGACGTCCAAGTCGTCCGAATCTACATGTCCCCTTGTAGTACGGTTGTCACTTTTCCCGCTAGGTGTCAGTCCGAACTTCACCCACCGCGCTCTGGCGCGCAGGCGCATCGCACGGAAGCAGAAGGCAGACGCCAAACAAACATGACAATGATTTCCACCTATTTACTACTCATATTAAAAATGTAACACGCTATTTCATCATTTACAATTTTTCTACATTTAGTATTATTGATAAAATGTTAAAGTATAACTGAGTTTTACATCCTCTAATCAGTATATGTTGCCTGTACAAAGTGAAAGTTAGAATATGGCTGCCAAGCGCAGCGTCACAGCGAGTTCAAGCGTGCATCTGTCGCGCCTCTCTGCTCTTCCCTCCGACTCCACGTCTGTCGCGAATTCGGACAACGGAGTTTGGCTAAGTCCCCGGATGGAACGGTGCTCTAGGTGACATCTGCTGCCGATTCGGACGCGGCCTAAATAAGGCGATTTTGGACAACGGTACCGAATGAATGCATCAGACAAAATCCGATGACATCCCGTGTGAAAATAAACTCTTCCTCCTATTTATATTCATAAATAGGTCCTTCGTAAATAGTAACACAAAAGACAGCACAAAACTCTTCTTCCCATTCACTTAATAAGTAAATGGGTCCTTTGAGGTATGAATGGGACGAACACAACACAAACGTCCGCCTCACACCGAAGCACAAGGCGAACCGCCATTGATTGCATAAAGTTGAAAGCAGAACAAACAGTTGAGCTGGGCGAATCGAAGGCTTCCACGAAAAACTTCTTGTTTTGAGACATTTCGCGATGGTTAATACAAACTACTAATTTAACGTTTAGTAAAATATTTAGAACTGGAATAAATGGTTGCGCAGGAATATTACCAAATGCTTAGTTCACGATGTTTTGTGATATATAGTTATTAAATGGATTAAAATAGAATTTCACTGTAAATAATTCACATGCACACTTTGTGTCAAGTTTTAGTAAGTTTAGTCAGTTGTGTCTAAATTGCGCGATATGTACGAAATATCATGTAGTGCATGTTCGTGTCTGCTGGAAACAACAAGTGTTCGTTATTATCTTATTTTTTACTGTCTATAATTATTTGCTTTTGTTAAATAATTTTGTCAAGGAAGCAAGCGGCCACGTATATTGGTTTCATACATATTCGAGTAAGTACATGTTCCAGTGCACTTTTCTAATACCATAAGGGCAGGTAAATATTGCACTTCTTAAGGTATTGCCTCTTTCCGTTATCATTCAAGATAATCAATAAATGTCTGTAACGAAAGAATGAATATAATCCCCTAGTTAAAGTTTCGTATCTTAAGTTGGAACTGATTTTTATCATTAAAACTAATCCGTGATAGCTATTAATGCCATAAACGGCCATGGTTCCGATTGTGGAATGACTTATACATGTTGGGTAACAGTTTCATGCATCGGAGACACATTTAAATCGGATATTTTGTCTTTCTTGTGGTTTGTACTTACCAATTATGTATTGTGGAACATAGTGGAAGGTGCCAATATGCTTTTTGCACGAAAACAAACACTTTTTCTGCTAAAATAAACCATTTTCCTTAATGCTACGGAAAGCACGTCACGGTGCGATATCGCTTGCTTTGCGAATTGTAACGCTTCTTTTGTTTTCGAATATCAATGTTTCCAACTCTATTGTGCATGAAAGTTGTAAAAAACCGGGGATCAAAAACCATGCACGGGTAGCCCCACAAACCATTGACGTTAGCCCCAAAAACCATCCACGGGTAGCCCCACAAACCATTGACGTTAGCCCCAAAAACCATCCACGGGTAGCCCCACGAACCATTCACACGAGGTTAGGTTAGGCCTGTTAGGTTAGGTTCCATTAGCACCCATTTCACCCCTAAATTCATCGAAAAACCATTTTTCTTTCTCGAAAAAAAAAAACGCGCGTTTCTCGAAGAAAAAAAAATCGCGTTTCTCGAAAAAAATCGCGCGTTTGGAAACCCTGATTCCACTAGCGAGATCGCGTGACTTCCGACGCTAGAGCCATCTGCAGGTACATCTTGGAAACAACGGCATGATGTTGTCGATTTTCACAAAATGCGCAATATTATTACATGAAAAGTGATTATTTATTGTTCTGCTGCATTGTAGAATGAGGTTTTAGGAAGAATATATATCGACGGAGGTTGTAAACCTTGGACAAACTCATTTCCGTAAGTAGTTTCTTGTGTAAAATTGAAGAAATGTGTCTCCGATGCATGAAACTGTTACCTACATGTTGCACAGTTGTATGAAAAGTTAGGTAATATACTAAAAATATACTATTATAGTATGGGGAAGACACCTATAAATCATATATTTCGCACTTTTTTACATTGCTAACGTACTATTTTGATTAAAATTTCAGTAACCACCAAACGTCTCTAATTCCCTTAGTTTCGTATTTTTCACGTTGATATTTACGTATTCTGCATTCCTAAGGGTTCTTCAAGTTCGCGTTTCGTTTTTTGCACACAAATGATCTCAATTTTCGAAATATCGAGTATTTTTATTTTGTTCACTTTCGCTTGCGTTACACGCGATATGGCGTAGAAATCTTGACTATAGCTCTTTTCCGTTGTTACGGCGTGCGCTCTAGAAGCTGGCAGGGGAAGTGGAGAGCGGGGAAACGACCTATCCAGCGCAACGAGACAGGCCTGTTAGAGAGAGAGACTGCAGCGTTGCCAGAGTAGCGGGAAGGGTGAGTTGAAATCGAAAGAAGCATGAAATACAGACGTCCCATTGTTCGCGTATGGCCTGAGAATGCATATCCCCATCTTGTGGTCAGTAGAATACCAATAAGTGTACGATATCAAGTGTATACGTTGTAGGAATTCTTTCCAACTGTACAGTGGGATCCATGAGTAATACCGTGCAAATTGTCCATGACTATTTTCATTAATTTTTCTCTTGCATCCTATGTGTTTTTAAGCGACGGATTTTTATGTATGCTGGTGCAGAAGTTGTCAACAGTTTGTTTTCAGTTTTCTTTAAATTCTTGAAGCTCTTATTGGGTCAAATAAAGAGTGCGAACATGGTGATGGACAATTTGCAGGGTAATACTCATGGATCCCACTGTACCGAATGGTAGCTATAGCATTGTCCATTACAATCACTGCATCTTTGATGTTCCTTTTGTCAAGCGCATCTAAAAACTGCAAAAACCACTGAAAACTAATTTACATTACTGTAGAAAACCAGTGTGGCTGGAACCTACGTGACAAACAATAATGCGCCCACCTTTACCCACGGGCACTTTTAAACCCCATGTACCCTCTTTATTTTGCCAATTTTTCGTTGGAGCGTAATTCTGATGTATGTACGTTTCATCTAAATGAAATACCTATATAGGGCAAAGGTTCCTTATTTTTTAGAAGATCCATTTTTCGCAAAAACGTTACTCTGGCTGTAACTATATCGGCTCTCTTCATCAGAAATCGTCTACCGTCATTGCTCTTTTTGTACTTGAACCCCATATACTTCAGTATCCTCCACAACGACGAAACTCCCCACTGAAAGCTTATTTGTGTATGCAAATCAGCGAAAACTTGTTCAGTGTTGGATATTCGCCCTTTACATAATACCCGAGGATAATTCTTCTTGTTATATCTTTATCGCAACCGTCGATTGCCTTTGTGATACTGTTCCTTTTGATTCGTTTGCGCGGTGATTCAAATGACGTGGAACCCGACGCCTCAAGACTGTCTTTGCCTTCCCTAACAATACACTGCACAGTTCGCGTACTCACTCCAAAAGCTTCCAACACTCTCTGTTGTACGAGGGGCGATCAGGTTGCTCCGACCCTAACATAGAAGGAATGACGTCACGATTGATTTTTTATTTTGTTATTGTTTAGTGATCCTTTATATGCTTTCAATCTGAATTGCAAGTCTAAGTAACGTACAGTTTTCTTTTTACAGGGGTTTAACTGAGTGAAGTTGTGTCAATGTGCCAGAATGGAGAAAACTGAGGTGAGAGCTGTGATTAAATATTTTGTGAAGAAGAAGTGGACGGTATCCAAAATTCATGAGGACTTGGTGGATACACTAGGGGACAGTGGTCCTTCATACAGTATGGTTAAGAGATGGTGTCGTGAGTTTAATTGTGGGAGAGAGTCGTGTGAGGATGAACATGCAGGTGGAGCACCAAAAACTGTCATGACGACCGAAAACATTAACAAAGTCCACGATGTCGTGCTGAAGGATCGTCGAGTCACTATCCGTCATGTTGCTGAGATGTGTGGCCTGTCATATGGCACTGTGCAAAACATAATTACCCAGGAATTGCAAATGAAAAAAATTGCTGCAAGATGGGTCCCTCGAAACCTCACTCCAGATCAGAAGCGCACCCGAGTGCTCATCAGTCAAGACCTTCTTGACAAATTTCGTGCTGATATAAACAATTTCCTTCACCGATTTGTAACTGTGGATGAAACATGGGTCCATCACTTCGACCCAGAAACAAAATCACAAAGCATGGAATGGAAACACCCACATTCCTTACCAACGAAGAAGTTCAAGGTGCAAACGATAGCCAAGAAGGTGATGGCCTCAATTTTCTGGGACTGCAAGGGTGTCCTTCTTGTGGACTATCTACAAAGAGACCAAACCATCATTGGCACATACTACAGTGACCTAATCAAGAAATTACGTGATTCCATCAAGAAAAAGAGGCGTAGGATGTTGACCCGTGGTGTGCTCCTTCACCAGGACAATGCACCTGTCCACACCTCACGCATTGCGAGGGCTGCTATCGCATATGCATCGTTCGAATTGCTGCCCCACCCACCCTATTCCCCAGATTTGGCCCCCAGTGATTTCCATTTGTTCAAACATTTGAAGAATGACATTCGTGGGCAAAAATTTTCTGATGATTCCGATGTGATAATGGCTGTGGACTCATGGTTGGAGGACCAGTCCGAAGATTTTTATTTTGCAAGGTATCCACGCGTTGGAGCACCGATGGGAGAAGTGCATTGGAGTTGCAGGGGAGTATTTTGAAAAATAAAATAAAAATTGAAACCCTATTGCCGCTCTTTCTATGTTAGGGTCAGAGCAACCTGATCGCCCCTCGTACTTTGTGCACACTTACCAAGGGACCACTGTTTTCTGCTTCCTTTTGATAATATCCATGAACCCTACTGATTATTTTCCTGCCTTGGCTACAAACTACCCTCTCTCCTGTTCGCCATCGTACGATAATTACTGCCAGGGGAGCCGACTTGTCAAAATTATTGGGGGGGAGCTCTGATCATTGAAATAAGTTAATCAATGACTCACTCTCCCTTTTTTAAGTTTTGGCCTCAGTGTTCGGAATCTCATAAAAGCTCATGAATTCCTCAAAAATATCAAATTTTTTATTCACAGTTCGAATGCAGAATATTGATTGTCAACGGATGGATATGTCACAAGTTTCGTCAACCAAATAACTATCCTTCGGACACATTTATTTATTTTTACAGAAGAAACCACTTACTGTAATAAGTTCCTGTAGCATTGTCGAACATCGGGAAGGTGTTTTGTATGATGTGGGAATGTTTCATAGCTGAAATTCATGTTGTTCGTTGAAAATTAATTCTCTGACTGAGAATAGCGTTTGGCGCATACACCTTCGTACACCAGCACGCATCGTCTTCTTCTTCTTCATGCATCACTCGTCGTAATTGTGTTTTGTTCATGTTCATTGGGTATCCAGTGTTTCGAACTGTCTGCGTTTGCAACGAGAGTTAGAAGGATGGCGTGTCGCTAGCCCCACGAACCATTGGCACGTGGTTAGGTTAGGCAAACATAGTTAAAATTTGGTGTCATGTTAGTATCAGGATCTAGAAATTGGAAATAATTGTGAACCATTGGCACTAGCCCCACGAACCATTGGCGCCAGCCCCTCGAACCATTGGCGCTAGCCCCTCGAACCATTGGCGCTAGCCCCACGAACCATTGGTGCTAGCCCCACGAACCATTGGCGCTAGCCCAACGAACCATTGGCACGTGGTTAGGTTAGGAAACATAGTTAAAATTTGGTGTCGTGTTAGTATCAGGATCTAGAAATTGGAAATAATTGCGAACCATTGGCGCATGGTTAGGTTAGTTCAGTTAGGTTAGGAAACATAGTTAAAATTTGGTGTCGTGGTAGTATCAGGAATATATATATTTGGTTGTGAAACAAAAAAAATTACGAAAATCGACAGTTTCCATTCCGAAAACTAATGCCTTATTTTCGCTTATTTTGCAATTTCTAGATGTTTCGCACTTATTCCAGGACGGATAGCCCCAAAAACGATTCACGGATTGCGCCACGAAAGATTACATTTTTCTTCGTAAAAGAACGTGAAAAAAAAATGAAAAAGAAATAGATCTTATGAACTTTGTTCACCGTCATTTCTTGGGTTCCGAAGGTTGAAACACTGCACAACAATTGAAAATCGAGGAAAGACAAGCCTGACGCGTCATTATGTAGGAAGGTGTACGTGCCATATTGTGTGTGAGGCAAGCGGAAAGGCTAGGAGAAAGAAGTACCGGTAATGTGAAAAATTGCTCTTACTTTCATCAAAACAACGTCAATACACCTTCAGGAATGTTCCGCGAAGGAGATACGTAAGTACGAATGTCAAAAATTGACGAAACGAAAAAATTAGAGGTGTCCGAAGGATAGTAAATTTTTAATGCCCCACGAACCATTGATAAATAGCCCCACGAACCATGCACGGCAAGGTTAGGTTAGGTTTTGTTAGGTTAGGCAAGCATAGTTAAATTTGTTTTTCAAAATTAGAATTTTTTTTCGGGTTCGAAAACCCCACGAACCATGCACGGCTAGCCCCACAAGCCATTCATAAATAGCTCCACGAAGCATTCACGGATAGCCCCACGAACCATTCATAAATAGCCTTAGAGATTCTGGGCGAAAGGGGGGTTATAAACCCCATCAACCTCACATTGAGCATGCCACTGATCCTGTGCACATCATGTTGTCGCAAGTTCGTAATCAGAAATGATGAACAGTAACTCAACGTTTATTTACGTACTAGAACTGTTACACAGTTACAAAACCGCGTATTTGGAAACTGACCGGTTGTTACGTCATGAAACACTCGCAAATATTTGGTTCCCATAGTAGATGGACATCAAGGTTTCGTGCATCGGAGTGACATTAATGTCGAAAATTACATGATTTACCGGCAAAAAAATTTCAACGAGGTGAAAACAAACTTCCAAGACCTTCCTAAAGTATAAATAAACCCATTTCGGTAAGTACTTTCTCCTGTAAAATTGAAGAAATACGTTTTGGGGATACGAAAATTTTACCCTATTTTGGAATGCGGAACAACATGTATTCGCATTAAAAAGGATCAAAACTACATTCACGAACTTTGACAACGCTACAGAAAATGATTTCCATAAGTAATTTCTCCTGTAAATTTGATGAAATCCGTCTCCCCTATACTATAATGTTACCTTTGAGAGGAAATATACAAAATGGGTGACCGCGTTTGTAATTTACCACTGTCTGAAGTGTTCTTTTCATAAGGAAAACAGGATCCGGTGATAGACTTTAACAGATTTATATGTTTTGATCAACATTTTATTTCAAGGTATGGAAAACACAAATAACATCATATTTAGTCTCTTGAGTATTACCAGCATTCGTCCTGTTGGACAAATATCAGTGGTAAATTTCTCGTAAGGGACTGACGGATTTCATCAAATTTACAGGAGAAATTACTTACCGAATGCAGTTTATTTATACTTCTGGAAATTCTGGGAAGTGTTTTATCGCATCGTTCATTGAATTTTGCCGGTAAATCATATATTTTTCGATATAAATGTGTGACCGATGCACAAAAGCTCTTGCATCCATTTACTTCCAGGTGGATGTAGCCTGTGTGTGATGACGTAATCCTGGTAAGTTGTTTCCAAACATGTGTTTTTGTAACTGAAGAAGGTACGTTTCCGCAAATGGTTTGGGGGGGCTGTGTGTCAATGGTTTGTGTGGCTATGCGAGAATGGTGTGTGGGGCTATGCATATTTTTTTCGAAACCAATTTTTAACTATTGTAACCTATACGTGACCCTACCTAACCTAACCTTACCGGAAATGGTTCGTGGGGCTATGCGTCAATGGTTTGTGGGGCTACGTAGGTATTTTTGGGTGCAGTGGGGTGGAAACACTGTATGCTGAGTACGGTAGTGAAACTGTGACCGCCATTTTATGTGTTACCGAAGGGGAAAAGAAACGAAGAAAACTTAACTCGATATGTCGCAAATAGAGCTTATTTCCATGCAAATTCCAGCTGTCTGGCCCTTATGAGAAGTTTACCCAAATATCAAAATCCTGGGTACTAGTTTACTATCCACAAACAGATTTCTTCATTTTTACAGAAGAAACTACTTACGGTAATAAGTTCCTGCAGCATTGTTGAACATCTGAAAGTTGTTTTTTGTCATGTGGGAAAGTGTCATAGCGGAAATTCATTATTTTCGTTGAAAATTAATTCTCCGACGCACAATAGCCTTTGGCGCGTACACCTTCGTATATTATCGCGCGTCGTGCTTGTGTTTTGTAGATTTTCATTGGGGATGCAGTGTTTCCAACCACGCCCTTGTTTTCCGAAAATATGACGTGTCGTGAATGCGTGGTGAAATTCTTACCAGGTGTGGGAAACCATTGATGGATAGCCCCACGAACCATTTCTGGCAAGGTTAGGTTAGGTTAGGCATGCATAGTTAAAATTTTGTTCGTAAAACAATGCGCAAAATGTATTTTTTTTTGGGTTTTGGAGGTTGGAAACCCTGAATACCGAATGAAAATCGACAAAAGACAAGCACGACTCGCGATAATCTACGATGATCTACCATATTGTGTCTTAGGCAAGTGAAAATATACAAGAAAGAAGTTCTTGTAATGTGAAAAATTGAAACTACTTTCATAAAAAAAAACGTCAATACACTTTAAAGAAAGTTCCACGAAGCTGATACGTAAGTACAAATGTTAAAAATGACGAAACAAAGAAGTTACACATGTTTGTGGATAGTAAATTTTTACCAAAAGCTGTTTTAACTTTTTATTGTGATATGAATTTTAGAGCGTGGCCTTCTCAATCACATATATGTTTTATATAATTCCTTTTTCGGGAACTAGTGTGCTCTCACAATAAGAAAAAGTAGAAATAAGCAAGGATACGAGGGTCACTATTTATATTTTGAGCCTTGGCAACACTGATTCTCGTCGCTCACAGACGAGATTCGCGAAGGTCATCCAAAATCAGTTGTTGTTCAAGAAAACATTGATGCTGTGCAAAACCTAATACTGCAAGATCGTCATGTGACATACTGTGAGATTGAGGCAACCATAGGCATTAGTTCTACCAGCATATATAAAATATTACATGACCATTTAGCTGTGAGAAAGGTATGTTCTCGTTGGATCCCACACACTTTGGCAAAAACTGAAAAAGACGCTTGCGTCAATTGGTGCAAACAAATGCTCAATAAATACAATTGTGGTGCTTCAAAAGACGTATATAAGATTGTAACAGGTGACGAATCGTGGATATATGCATATGAGCCGGAACGTAAACAGCAGTCGACTGTATGGGTGTTTCAAGATGAACCCAATCCAACAAAACTTGTTCACGCTCGAAGCACATCGAAACAAATGGTCGCTTGTTTTTTCGGGAAAACTGGTCATGTGGCAACTGTGCCTTTAGAGGAACGTGGAACGGTCAACTCTGAATGGTACACAACAATTTGTTTGCCAGAGGTCTTCGGTCAAATACGGAAAACAAACAAACGCCGTTGGATCATTCTTCATCAAGACAATGCCAGCTGTCACACATCTCGTCTAACAACCGACTTTATGAACAGTCAAAAAATCGAATTGATGGGTCATCCGCCGTACAGTCCTGATTTGGCACCCAATGACTTCTTCTTGTTCCCGAATGTCAAGAATAAATTGCGTGGACAACGATTTTCGTCGGCGGAAGACGCCGTTGATGCGTTCAAAAACCATATTATGGAGGTGTCTCAAGAAGATTGGAAAAACTGCTTTGACAAATGGTTCGAACGAATGCAAAAGTGTATTGACCATAAAGGAGAATACTTCGAAAAACAATAAAGCAGTTTTCAATGCCAAATTCCTGTTTTTTCATTGTTAGGCTCAAAATATAAATAGTGACCCTCGTATAGCACTGCCACATGCCTACAATTGTGCAAAGTAGAGTTGAAAATTGTCCCATAGTTATTGCAAAAATAATAAAAACGTATTACATACTGGCAGGGAGTATTACTCTTGCAGTTTACACTTGTTACAAGCATATAAACATATCTTAAATGTAACATTTCATGAGAACACATGCTCCCTTCACCAAACATTTATTTTTAGTTTGATGAGTGTTAATTATACCAATGGAATACAAGAACAAAAGAGAATCTTTGGCAATAATGTTATTTCTACAAGGTTTCTTGATCTCTTCGGTTGGATTCAAGTTCAAAGGTAGCAGCTTACCTCACTTGTGAAAAAAATAACTTCATAGTGATCCTATATTGCCATTCTTGTTATTTAATTTCTTCCAGTGTTCTGCAATGAACAGAGCCTCCCACACACACCTCTGTATCTATGTATCTCTCTTCTCTTTTCAAGACATTGCTCTTTCTCATCATATGCTTCTCTTTGATGATGTGAGATGTCAAGCCCATTCTTGAGTCCAAATCATCTCTTTATGTTTGCCCTACATCAGTGGTCTCCAAAGTGTGTGCTGTGGCTGGCTTACAGGGGAGCCGTGAAATGTTCCAATATTTTTACTGAAATCATATGATTCTTGGAGCTTTCCAGGCAGTGGCATCGCCATAAATTTTTCTAAGGGTGGGCTCAAGGGTGGTTAAAATATGTTTAGGAGGGCTCTGGTTTGGTGGACATTGCCAGGGCCGACTCTAGGAATTTTTCAAGCTGAAGCAACGCTTCATGAGGATACACTCAATCAACGTTGTGCTGCACTGTAGCATTCTTGTTCATGGCTTAAATTCATACCTATAATGCAATTATATAATAAAGAAAGAGGAATTTTATAAAAATAAGGTACAATATGCTTTCATCAGTTAAAGAAAAGTTTCTCTATGCTTTTACAAGACAAACAAAGCTCTTATACGAGCAACGCAATAATGGGAAAAGTCATTTTCAACTGATAACTAGGGGGCGGATTTATATGCACTAGAAGAAGCCAAAATATGCACTAAAAAAGGCCAAAATATGCACTAATAATTTTGAAAAGAACCTATTTTAATGTTTGTCTTGAAGGTTTGCATAACCACTTTTTGTACATGCAAAATAATCTAACAGTTATTTTTAGTGTTTTTTTATTGATTTCTGGTTTCCCAGAACTTTCTCAAGCTACACTAAGATATACATACAAAACACAACCTCACAAGGCTAGTCACTCTACACCAGTTTAAGAAAAAAAATACAGGCTGTTCTGTTGTGAAAGTTCATTTGGAGTTTCTGTAATATCACTGGGAGGAGAGTTTGAAACGTCCCCTTCGATCGTAGCACTTTCAGTTTCAACTGGTGAAGTACCTTCAAGTTTCTCTAGACTGGCATCAGAATTACTTTTATGGATGACATTACCAAGTTTAGACTTTTTACTATCTTTACTAAAATAATCGGATGTACCCACCCTGATCTGCTTGCACTATACCAGACTAGTTAAAATTTCATCTTCACACAGACACAATCACAAAAGAGTGTTGATTTACACACATGCCACAAACTCCGTCAACTGGTCGCATATGCTAAGAATGAAACATTTTGATTCTTGCGAATGAACCACGGCTATTAAAATGGATTTGTTTAATTGTAAATGAAGTCCAACGAAGAGAAACAAATTACCAAGATGCCACTGCTCCCAAGAAATACAAGAGAAGGAAACAACAATCATCAAAAAAGGAAACCGATTGATGAAAAGCACTGTAGTATCTCCTGACCGTGGAATAATGACGTTTTGTTTACATGTTTATATTTTGCACGTTAATGAAAGGAAACCAACAAGATGTAGAATTTAGAAATGTTCTTCACTTTTGAAGTGAAACTGAGTTATGTTAGTAAATTGTTAAGGCTGCTTTGTGTGCTTTACTATAATTCTTTACCAGCTTGATACTTTACTTAATCTATACCATGTTTTGTTTTCTATTTGGGTGAGCTGTGGTCGAGTGGTTTGCACATCGTGCTGCGATGCCAAGGGTCCTGGGTTCGAATCCCGCTCGGGCTTGGTTGTTTGTGAATATCCATTCATCCATTTCATCACTCATCCCCATCTTTACAAATTAGCCAAGAGGCACAAAACGCGAAGTAAAATAAACTAAATCAATCAATATTTGGGTGGGCTGAGAATATTTTAGGTAGGGCTAGAGCCCATCCCAGTATCTCTTCATGATATGATTGTTTAAGATATGTGCTTATTTAGTACCATAATGTGGGGCTATTCTGAACAAGGGGGGGTTATTCTAAACAGTGGGTTCTAAAATGTTTTCCTGTTTTATACTTACTGAACTAATCTTGAAAACCACCTGGAAAAAAAATGCTACATTATTTTGGGATCATAATGGTTCAGTCTTGAGTGCAATAATTCCCATGTGGTCGCAAAATGGAAATAATAAAAATAGAAACCTAGGAACAGTTGATTTCACGTTTTCCAGAAACATGGAAACTTTTCCCTGGTGAGCAACAATGGAGGAACGTCATGCATCATGGTTCACTGTAGACATTTTAGACATGATGATGTGCAACAAATCCAATTGTCAAGAAACAAAATTTTTCGTAAATTTCCTCTGAAACAGAGGTGTTTTAAAAAAGATATCATTGTATGGGTTTACGTTTTCAAGGTAAAAATTTCTGTTTGAGTCATATTGTCTTTACTTTATTTCAGTGTTTTCATGCCTAAACAAACCCATTTACTTGTAACTTTTAATTTTTTTCATTACATAGTTGTTCAGACTTGTTGACTTCTAACATTTTATGTCTTTACAATAAAAGTTTTAATTGACAAATACCCTGTTCTCATTTTTTCAAAAGTTCTTAAAAAACATTGTGGTTTCCCTCTTTAGCCTTCTCCAACTGCCAAACGTGCAGGCAAACATGCACAAGTGACATATCAGCATGTTCAGAATAGCTCCCTCAGTAAGACGGAATGTTCCGAATAGTCCCTAGGTGAAGTACAACAGAGCATACATACAAAATGTGCTTGTATTCAGAATAGCCCCCAAATAAGTGTAATTCTGAACAGAGGTTTGAGAATTTTTTCTGGACCAACGAACAACACACGAGTCTAACAACTTACGGTACGTCGAAGGTGGCATCATGAGCTACAGAACTATTTAACTTTACACTGCTATCAGGTACCACTACAATTCAATGACATTTACTGCAATGCATTCAGAATAGCCCCACATTACTGTACTTCTTACATAAAAATGTTTCAAAATTTGAAATATGTGTTTACTTTTTAATTTAAGGCAAGCAACCTAACCACACTGAAGCATTGCAATTATTAGATGGACAGCACGGAAAAATCTTGAAAAATGTCAGGGTGCTGTGAAACAAAAAAGTGTGGGAACCCCTTCCGTACATAATCTTTTGAACATGAACAAATTATTATATACTCCTTTAGATTACACAAATGGTACTGTTTTTTTTCACTCTGTATTCACGAAATGAACATTCCACACTTTTCCATTTCAAGGATTTAAAGAAACAATCTTGAGTTTAAATTCTCTAAAAAATCATGTAATTTATGTGAAAAACCTTGGTGGAATGGAATACAAAACAATTTATTTGTAATGGGTCCACTTTTGTTGCTTCCTTTTAGTTTTCTTTTAATCCTTTTCTTAATTTGGTTGGTTCATTCTGTTAGTGTTTGTTATTTTTCTTTGCTATGTTGAATTTTTCCCCCCTTTCTTCTAATATCTTCATTAATTGACAATCTTGGTCTTCTTAACACATATTGCCCATTATTACAAGGGAATGAATTTTTCCCCACTTATTTTTTTTCTTCTGGTTGACTGAATTTGGATTATTGTCCTAATTGTCTGAAGTTTCAGATCAAAAAATGAAATTTTGTTGTTCATCTGTACACAAGTGTATTTTATTTGAGGTTGTGCCTCATTGAAGAATGCAAATACATCAGTGAAAGTCTTCTTAGTTTTAGCAATTGTAGCACATCATGTCTTTTCAATATATATATATAACAATTAAAAAATAAAAACACTTTACAATATATATATATATATATATATACACACACACATACATACATACACACACACACACACACACACACACAGAGCATTCCTGACATTCACTACGAGACTCGGCGGCAAGCGGCCCGGCGTCGCACGCTACAGTCTGTTTTTTTTTTGTTGCAGACTGATGCCAGTATAATCCTCCCTCGGAAGTTGTATTGAAGATTGTGGCTTAATATGGCACCACAAAAGTTTACATTACAACAAAGGATTAACTTGTCGAGTGTTACTTCGGAAAGAGGAATTCTGGAGAAGTGAGATGATGTTTTGCAACGAAATTTCCTGGTGTTCCCGTTCCACATAGGACCACTATATTAAACCTCGTAAAAAAGTTTAGAGTAACATGTTCAGTTCTGAATAAGAGTGGAAAGAAAAACCCACTTGTACTTACTGAGGAAAAACTCTATGAGATAGGACAAAGGTTAGAACAGCTTGGAAATTATCCGCCGCCTCTCACAAGAAACGGGTGTTTCAAAAACCCTGTAGGTCCCCTGATTTGTCAGCCTGCGATTTTTATTTATGGGGAAATCTAAAAATAAATTATACAAAGACAATCCACACACCATCCGTGAGTTAAAAGAGAGTATTGTACGAGAAATTGGGAGAACTACAGTAGACGAACTTGGGATATGCCAGGAATGTGTTGCAGCAGAGGGACATCATTTTGAACACCTTCTGTAGTCAAGGTTAGTACACAATATGAAAACTGTAATTTTAATAGCCGACTGTCGCGGACCCCGTTCGCTGGGAAAGGGAAGGGCTGACGCCGGGCCGCTTGCTGCAGAGTCTCGTAGCGAATGTCAGGGAATGCTCTGTATATATATATATATACATACATACACAGTGATGTGCGGTGACGTCGACACTTGGGGTAGCAGTCAGTGGCATGCTCAAAGGGGGTGGGGTTGGTGTGGGTCACACCCCTCCCCCCTTTAGGGCCCAGTATTCCTAAAAAAAAAGGATGTCAATAACAGGAGAAGATTGCAAAATGATGAATGAGTACTAAAAAAAAGTACACGTAAACCCCACCCACATTCGAAAATAAAAAAACGATTTGATTTGACTACTAAGCCAGAGATCCTGGGTTCGAATCTCAGCTTCTTTGTGTGTGTCCCTTCATCAATTTTATCGTATCATCTTCGCGATTAGCCAAAAGTGGCGGAAAAGCAAAGTAAAATAAACCAAATCAAGCAATCAATCAATGATTTGATTCCATTTTTGTTACTTAGCGTCGCTTTTTGTCACATTTGGTTAATTGTGAAGATGATACGATAAAATTAATGAAGGTACAAACAAAGAACACCCATGCCCAGGATGGGGTTCGAACCCGGAACTCCTGGTGTCGTAGCGTGCTGTGATAACCACTCCCCCACGGTTGGTTGATTTGGTGTTTTAAGCACACTTTATGCACAGAAACAAAACAGGTAACAAAACACACTTTTTTGTAGTTTCTTCAATAATATTCATTTGGCTTTTTGAGTTCTGAGATACATTTTTCATTCCAAATTATTTCATTATTCACTGCAGAGTACAACACATAGGACAAAATGTGTACTCATCACGGGTTCGTATCCTGGCCTGGATTGTTCATATGAGGTCCCTTCATCAATTTCATCATATCATCACTTATCCTCATTTTCGTGATAACCAAATGTGGCAGAAAAGCGAAGTAAAATAAACCAAACCAACAACAATTTGAATGCGTGTTCTCTTGCCCAAATAAATACATCCGTATTTATGACTTTTAGAGGCCAACAGTAGTATATTTAATTAAAACACTACTAAAACGAGAGCACTTATTTGTAATTTAAGCATTATATATTCCATACTTGAAGAAGAAAGAAAGAAAGCATAACATTATTGTCTGCGCATAACATGTTCCCATTTCATAAATAATAAGACTACATCCCATATTATATATACATATTGTACAACGTGTAAAATGTTGTGTAAATACAGAGAACATATGTAAGTACTGCAGAAAATTTTTTACCATGAGTTCTTTAGAGGATTTACAAAAAAAATCTATGAGAAACCAATCCCCTATCTGTCCTATAGGAGATAGACTGGGGGACCTGAAAGCCTGGGCTTTCAACCATTGCAGCAGGAGGCGAGGTGACAAGGGAGGTAGAGGTAAAAATCTTCCTTTTTCCTTCGGGCGGCCGTTTCTACCTGGAAACTGGTCAGGCAGAAGAAGAGCAAGCTAGGTAATCCAGCCAGCTTTGCCTGCGGAGAACACCGATGGACGAGAAGCACGTGGAAAAGAAGGTGTTGTGTATGAGCTGTGGTGGCTTTAACAAGACAAAAAAAACAAAAACAACAACTTGAAAATATATTTTAAATATAATATTCAATGTTTCAAAAATTTTTAAATATTTTATTTTATTTTTTAACAAATATTTGTTAAAAACATGCCCTCTCCACTTTCCTACATACCCATTATTTCACCATTTGGCCAATTTGGTAAACAACATAGTTCCTTTACAAAGGAATGGAATTTACATTGCAATATTCCCGTGTCATATGGTCTTACATAGTGTAGTATTTGTTTATACATGTCAAAAACTATGATCCCCTTGCGATCCCATAACAAAACTTCTAAGACTTAATGTTGAAATGTGTGTTTTTCTATGTGCATTTTTAAAACAATTTCAAAATATAGGTTTTTGAAAAATTCGATTTTCAAAAAAGTTTGAATGACCTTGCAATGAAAAAAAATTGAAAAGTAGTCATGTGATATATCTAATTAAAGCTCATAGCAAAAGCAACAATTTGATTCTTATCCCAACCTTCTACGTCAATTCTAGCTTCATTTAAGAGATTTTTTGTGATTGCATGTGTGCTGAAAATTGTGCTTTTTTCCATGTTTCAGAGGGTTCTAACTGGAGAACTACAACAGATACAAATCTGCAATTTTGCAGTTTTTCCTACCTTAGGGTGCTACTTCATGAAAATTAAGTATGAATAAAATCAGAGATGGTCACGTTCAAAATTGACCGAAATTTGGTTCACTTGACATGGAATGACCCAGGTGCAAAATAGCCTAAGTGCTGACGCACCCAAAATTTTAAATTCAAATTCCAAAAATTCAAAACAATATTATCTAGTAAACTACTAAACTAAACTAGCTATTGCCACTAATCCTGAATATTTTGTATTGCATGATGCAGTTATTATTTTTTGTGTGAAATTAAAATTTTCTTCCAACTCTTAATTGGGTTTGTTGGGAAGTGGACAAAAAAAAAAGAAATGTCCGTGGTAAATAGTTTTCTTTGTACGAATGCTTGAAAC
Source organism: Lepisma saccharinum (assembly GCF_977018435.1). Taxonomy (NCBI): domain Eukaryota; kingdom Metazoa; phylum Arthropoda; class Insecta; order Zygentoma; family Lepismatidae; genus Lepisma; species Lepisma saccharinum. Next base: position 86,138,879 of record NC_139238.1, on the reverse strand, counting down.
TTCCCATCGTGAGAGCTTTAGGGATGGGATAATCTGAAAAATTGGATATCCTGATAATTTAGATATAGTACAGATTTGATGAAGGATTTGTAGAATATCCGTACAGTGAAGTATGAACGTGACGAATAAAAGAGTGCGTGGATAGCCTGTAAAATGGATAAATGATAAAACTGTTTGGATAATCCAAACAATTCGGATATCTGGATATTGATTTGTTTTATTGTACTTTGCATTTCTGCCACTTTTGGCTATGAGGATGAGTGATGAAATTGATGAAGGTACATAAAGACCTCCCCCTCATTTCCACCCTACCCCCCTCTCTCTCTCACTCTCTCACCCAGGCTGGGATTCAATCTTGGGTCCCCTGGTGTTGTATATCCAGATATCAGAATATCCGAAATCCGGATAAAATTTTATCTGTATTTCCACAGACTCAAATGGTTGCACATTGCAGAATAGCCACATGTGGTAGAGCAGATCACGAATGGTTATAGGAACATACCATAAACATTTTTTGTCTTCTTTAGTTTCATTTGTTAGGAAGGGGATATCAAAATTTCCTTACTAATATAAATTAGGCTGTTCTTGACCAACTCTTCCCTGTTGTAACTTTGTTATCCGTATCAAACTCAATTTGTTTTTACTGGCACCCCTCACCGAATAATCTTTATGCTGAAAATGTCAAATTTTTATTAGGTCCCTCAGCAGAGATATTTCAGCTCAAATTAAAAAAAAAAATAATCAAGGAACTATAACTAAAAGAGGAGACCAGTCACAGACCTCAAATATTTTCTGTTAAATCTTTGGATGTTTATGATCCTTCTAAAAAGATTATAGCTATGATATTGTGATTTTTTCTTTCCTGCTAAAGAGAATCCTAAACTTTGATTTTTTATGACAAGGGAATATCAGTTTTGGCCCTCAATTTCAGTCATTTGCATTACAGGACATGCACTGAAAACAACATTTTTTACCCCAGCTTACTATATTTTTTTTTAGCTGAGTTATCAAATCTATTCCAACTGTTTGCAAAGGCCAGAAGCCATAAAATAAAAATGACTGCCAGTTTTAAACAAAAATGTAAAAAATAATGCCTGTTTTGACCGTTTTGTACAGGAGCAATGACAACAGCAACAAAAAAAAATGATTTAAAAAAATGCAAGACATTTTCATTAATGTGTGCCTTTTCTTACAGTTGTGATTAGATGTGAAGAGCAAGCAAGATGAGGCGCAGCAGGGACAGACCACGCGGGATTGAATTTGGAGTAATTTTGTTGCTAACTGAGTTGTTTCAGATGGGATATGACACAATTCCACCAGTGACATTAGCAGCAATTATTGGCCAGGTAATCACCAGTGTTATATTTTAGTAAGGCATCTGACTGTTGCACACGTTCAGTTCCTTGAAAATGTTTGAAAATATGCCGTGCCTTTCTTAGCCTAGGTGTCCGCAGATCGGCAGTTAGCGTGACGATCAACGAGAGTGCATCTGCGGGCAAACTGGATAAAACATCCGCATAATGAACCGCTAGCTATGTAATGAAATAAGCTCATACAATTACATGGACAGTTACAATTAAAATGAGCACGTACCTTGTTACAAGGGGTGTTGGAAATCATGTCCTCCTGCTTCCATAAATTTGTGGCATTTTTTAAGGAAATTTTCACATAACACGTATCAGTTCCTCTTGGTTCAAGTACTTTCCTGATGTTTTTTCTCAATCCTTCCAATGTATGGCTTCAGGTTTAGAAGCTTGGTAGCTTGTCATGCAGACGACATGCAAATGTCTGTTACTTGTGGGGGACGCCGGAGGGATTTGTGAGATGTATGTTCCAATCGTTCTCCAACATTGTCTAGTTTATCCTCAGTAATCACATTCCATTTTTACCTTTGCTTCTTACCAAGAACAGACACTGTTTCTCTAAATTTGTTCACAAATATCCGAATACTCTCTCTGTGTTGAATGGGAACATCTGGAAACTGCTGCAAAACATCTAACTTCCCTACAAGAATTCGTAATGAAGTAAGAGTCGTACATAAACATTTGTTGCTTTGAATTGTACATGACATTATTAGACTGCAGAAAACACCAGTAATACGTAAACTAAAATAAAACAATCTAAAACACTTGTTAACACTTCGCAGACATGTACAAACTGGACACCAGTTATCTGGATAATGAAGCACTGATGCATCCAGTGGCAAGTCAGGGTACAGCTGTTGGTCTAAATACCAGCAGATGCGCTCTTGCTGAGCTAGCTGCCACTCCACGGCCACCGAGGTTAGAAGGCACTGTAGAAATCATATGTAAAAATTAGTAAAATGTGTAAAACATATGCTAGAAACTAATGCAGCAACGAATCAGGCAAATTTGCAACACTGAATATAGCTAGTTGTTGCCTCGGAGGTAATACGCGACTACCACCATCTTTCAGCTTCTGCTTTGCCACTCAGTCGTGGAACGGAGCACAGCACACATTTGCTGTAAAAGCATATTACAAAAACAATGATAGTTATGTGCACATGCGCTCTCAAGAACTTAAAGAGATCGAATCCAAAAAGAGGTGGCTCAAATTCCTGTGACCATGCTGAGCAATGTCGTTTGAAACCTACCCAATAGACTGATAGGTGTGTGGAACAAAATTGATTGCTTTTGTGCTTTAAGTTCACTTCATGAACAGTAAGGCTAATCGGGCCTGGACCTACAGTTTAAAGTGGGATCCGAAACTCTATAAACCTCCACTGGGTATCGGAATCAAGACCCCCTTATTACAAGGCTACAACCTTATCACTATGCTATCAGGGAGCCCCCATGTGAAACAAGATGGAGGTCATTGAGTAATGTTATTTTCAAGTAAATCGAAATGTAAGGATTGTATTTTCTTTTGGTATTTTTCCTTCAATGAATAAAGTAATTTTGTTTTAATTATGTGTTTTCTAATGTATTATTTTGTCTTAAGTGTGGAGTATTTCAAAATTTCCTGATTCATTGCCGCACCCTGTATATGTAAAAATATGGAAAACAAAAATAGTATTTTTACAGCTTGCATAGCACAACTCGCAAAGATAATACAAAATTACATAAATTTTGGCATAATATGAAGATACATATTTATTTTTAGCATATCTGTAAAATAAGGTATAATTAATGAAAAAAAAGTTGATGAAAGCTCTTGTTTTTATGTATTTCCCTTCACAGGTTGTTCTCTATACCGGAATCATCGATGTACCATGGCATAAAGCAGAAGTTTGTATTAGCAGCAAGGCCATACTTAGTGGAAAGGATTACAGGCGACTGTTGTTGTCAGTGTTTGAGCATGGGGATGACCTTCACTTGTATTACAATATGATCTCCTTTGCCGTGAAGGGACGCACGTTGGAGAGAAAATATGGAAGCAAGAACTTTCTTTTGCTCGTGCTTTTCTTCTGTGTCTCGACAAGTGCAATGTACGTGGCGTTGGGGAAAGTGTGTGCGGAATACTTAAATGATTACCGGTACATGGAATCATGCGCAATTGGATTTTCAGGTAATTTTGAAGCTGTGTAATTCTGTAGTGAGTGATGTTCGATGAATCAGGGTGGTTACTCACCGGGAATTCCTTGAATTCCGTGAATTATTGGTTCCGGGAATTATGCGGGCATTCTCTGTGAATTTTTCTTCGTAAACGTGAAAAATTGCAACTTTTATTAATTAATCCAAATCGCATTGAATTTATACACATTTATAAATGCCCATGGGAGAAGTTTTTCACAGTTTAGCATTTATTTGTATCGAGGAAGGAAAAGAAATGCGTGGAAAATAAAAGAGAATTCTCTCAATTTGTTTACTTTTTTAGTGGCCTTTGCACAACAATACATTAGAGAGAAGATTGTTGCAAGATAATCGTGAAGTTGATAGTTACATTTGGGTTTGAAATACTTATATATTAACAATTTTTCGTAGATTAGTATCTCCCGTAACAATAATGACTTGTGTTTGTAGAGATATTTCGAGCCTGAATATGTGAAATGGCAAATGTAACGTTACTTAAACACTCCGTACCTTAAATTAAATATATATATATATTTATACCGTTTAACTGAATTTAATTATTAGAATTATTGGATAGAATTGCAATCAGACAGATCCTTTATATTATTAATATATTTGTGTGTTTTGGCGGGGGGGGGGGGGGGCTGAGAGGCGGTAATACCTAAGGCTTGAATAGAGAAGACATCAGCTTGTAGCCTTGAATATTTGGCAAGTTTGCCTTGAAAACCGGTAATTATACTTGAATTCCATCATGCTCGTAGAGTGGCCACCCTGTGAATGTATCATTTTGTATGCACACAGAAAGCTCTTTCTAGAATGTATATTTCTTGTTGAAACATATAGAAGTTATGTTTCAAAGTATTTTTGAAAAGTAAGACTGAGATGATGTTGATGTGTTGACATCTGCCAATGCAATTGCTATTGGCATCTGCAAGTATCGGTTAAATTTTAGCCATAATGTGCCCAAAGAGGGCATAGTATGGCACAAATTCCAGGTGGCAGAAGTAAAGTTGCCCTATTCAGAAACCTCTGAAGCTTCATCGAAGCATTGGATTGCCTTGAAACTTGGTAGAGAGGCTACGGAGACCATGGTGAAGCAAATGCTGATGAAAAAAATGGTTCAAATTTTACCACCAGGTTGAAATGTGGTGCTAAAATGCACAAAAAATGCTTTGTGAGACCATTCATAACGCTGTCTTACATTTCCAAAGCTTCATTCACATTGATGGAGCACGTACTGAACACTGCCGTATCGACATGAACTCAAATTGCTGGTGCTTATTACTGCAGTACTTCAGTGCCACCTGGTGATTAAAAATTGAACTATTTGCATTTGTCTCCATAGCCTATCTACCAAGTTTCAGTGCAATCCATTGGTTCGAACAGGCTCCAGAAGGCTCGGAATAGGACAACTTTAATTGTGGCCCCTCAGTAGGTGTATGTGACTTTGGAACCATGCTGTGGCTCAACTAATGCTCCTGACATGTGTTTTTTATTAGCATGACATTATAGCCTGATCTGAACTGAACAAATCAATATTCCATTTGTGACTACAATTCGTAGTTTCAGAGATGAGTCATTCCATGCCAAATCAACAAAGATATGTGCAATTTCCAACCTGACCATCTCCGATTTTCATGAAATTTTGGGAGTTGAAACTATGCATGGAACTTAGTAACTATGAAAATTTTTAGTTTTGTTTGTCTTGTAATTGTTAAATTATTCAAGGTCAAAGTTCGCATTAATTGCTCTTTTTGAGCCCGCTTAGCTGTACTAAATGTGCTCTGACTCCTTCCCTGTTTCGCCTAGGAAGCTCAAATAAAGCTTATTGTACAGGGAATTCATCAAGCTTTCCAGTGATATATAACAAGTCTACCTTTGGATAGAAATATAATTTTGTCACGTGACCTTGGCCTTTGACCTTGAATATCTCAAAACATGTCATCACCAAAAATCATGAAAAAAATATATTTGGTCCCTCATGCCATACTCTAAAACATATCAAAATATGATTCTGGGACTGCAATGGGATCAGAAGATACAAAATAATATGTGTAACTATGTGAGTGATAAAAGCCTCATTACATGAACTACGAGGAGTCAAATTTCCCTTAACAACCCCCTACAAAATATAAAGGAGTTATCCTGGGTATAATTGGTCATGAAAGAAATAGGTTAGGCACAGGGAGATCCCTAGCCGTGTGTGTTGAGCGCAGGTCCAGCATATTGTTGACCGCCATATTGAATTCAACGAAAAATTTCAAAGGAAATGGGGTGTTGTGATATATCAAATCAGGCTAGAATTCCACGAGAAATGAAGTGACTGAGATTTTTCCAACATATATTAGCCAGCAAAAAGTTATATGCATATCTTTGACTTATGATATATGCACATTATAATCTTGTCAATGTTACTGTGAGCACACTTGTTGACGTCTCTCACACTCACATAGAACATTTGGCAATGTATTAGGTGCAACATCATCGCAAGCAGCAACTATGCCTTCTCTCAGATGGTCAATATCACAGACTTTTAGTGAATGCACCATTCTCTTCAAATGTTTCTGAAGGTAAAAGTCCTCCTAAGATGTTGGATCTGGGGAATGTGCAGGCCTTTTAATAGATCCCCATCTACCCATCAATCTACCTAGAAATTTACCATGAAGAAATTGCCACAATGTCCACATAGTGTGGTCACACTCTGTCCTGTTTCAAAACTCTGGAAAAGTGCCATATCCCGTAAGCAAGGATGAAAAACATGTTCACTTAACAAATCCAAGAAGCTCTCGCCCTTTAAGGTTCCGTTGTTAAATATGGACCAACCATTCCCGTTCTCCATACACTATACCACATCATTAGCTTACCAGCAACAACCATTCGGCTGGGATCTGTCTACTGTAGATTATCAAATCACAGGAAAGGCATATTCTTTTTATTAACTTCACCATGAACATAAAAATTATCCTTGTCACTGAAGACTTTTCATTCCAAAGGAAGTGTTTGTTTGAGATACTTTTCCCAATATTCTTCACTATTCAACTATGTCGCTGATTAAAATCATATGCAGTGTTGCGTACCTACGTATACTTCTTTCTCTCCCGAGATGTCAGCGTGATTAAGATGAGTTCCTAACATGTTAGGAGCATTTTAATGCTTTGTTTTTAACACCTCGGAAAGGAGAAAATTGTTACAAGCATGCAGTAATAACTTTTTGCTGGTTAAATATATGTTGGAAAAATCTTTGTCACTTCATTTCTCGTGAAATTCTAGCCTGATCTGATATATCAAATCGCCCCATTTCCTTTGAAATTTTTCGTTGAATTCAATATGGCGGTCAACAATATGCTGGACCTGCGCTCGACACACACGGCTAGGGATCTCCCTGTGCCTAACCTATTTCTTTCATGACCAATTATACCCAGGATAACTCCTTTATATTTTGTAGGGGGTTGTTAAGGGAAATTTGACTCCTCGTAGTTCATGTAATGAGGCTTTTATCAGTCACATAGTTACACACATTATTTTGTATGTTCTGATCCCATTGCAGTCCCAGAATCATATTTTGATATGTTTTAGAGTATGGCATGAGGGACCAAATATATTTTTTTTCATGATTTGTGGTGATGACATGTTTTGAGATATTCAAGGTCAAAGGCCAAGGTCACGTGACAAAATTATATTTCTATCCAAAGGTAGACTTGTTATATATCACTGGAAAGCTTGTTGAATTCCCTGTACAGTAAACTTTATTTGAGCTTCCTAGGTAAAATAGGGGTGGAGTTACAGCACATTTAGTACAGCTAAGCGGGCTCAAAAAGAGCAATTTATGCGAACTTTGACCTTGAATAATTTAACAATTACAAGACAAACAAAACTCAAAATTTCGATAGTTACTAAATTCCATGCATAGTTTCAACTCCCAGAATTTCATGAAAATTGGTGATGGTCAGGTTGGGGGCTGTGTTGATTTCGCATGTAAAATGTACAGATGTAAAATTATTACAATGGTGTGCAATTTCAAATTTTATGCCGAATATAGCTTGTGCATTGAGGCTTTACTGCAAACAGTCTCGTCATTTGTAGGCATTTCAATGATATCAGCTGATACTTTTCCGAATTCCAGTTATCTCCCATAGTCCACAAAATAATGCAGCATACTTTTGGGCAGCCTATTCATTCAGCAAGTTATGCAAAATATTTAGTTATTAAGGATAAACTCATACTCATTCCCACAAATACTGATGCTTTTAAATTGTAAGAATTATAAGTTGTTCAAAATATTGATTAATTGCATAAGTATTGCACTCCAATTATGCATGTTTACCAGAGTTTTGCTTTAAATTAATAAAAAATTACACCTCTATATTAAAATACCTGTTGTGTAATCACAAAGTCCAGTTTTTCACACACTACTGGTGCAAAATAATAGAGAACTTTATTATTTTGCACCAGTAGTGTGTGAAAAACTGGACTTTGTGATTACACAACAGGTATTTTACACAACAGAACTTTGAATTTTGCATTATTTCTGGGATAATTAGAGTGCAAATCTAAAGTATCTTGCAGTATCAGTAAATAAATTCCAACCAATTCTTTCTGATAGGTATCGGTATTGGCTCCACCCTAGTAATTCCATTTAATTTTGCACCAACACTGTGTGGGAAAAGTGAATCTCATAATTAAGTTATAGCTAGATAAGGCATAACTTACACCACATGCCATCCTTTCACTAAGTAATTAGCTCTTTCCGTGGTGGCAAGATTACGAACTTGCTGTCTCTATCCTGGCGGGCAGACATGAAACATGACCGTGATTAACAAAAAAATATTTCCTCTTTGTTGCTGTTGCCAAACAAAAAGAATAAATATGCATTTTAGGTTAACTTTGTTTAAATTGCCCGCCAGGATAGAGACAGCCAGTTCGTCTGATCCATTGGAAGATATTACATCTTCAATTTCATCAAGTTCGGGAATATAGATTTCATTTTCACTTTCTTCATCAGCACAAATTTCATTCACTACTCTTTCAAAGTCCTGCAACTTGATCGTCCGATTTCCCTTTCGAGATGCCATTCTTCTTTCCTTTAGTCTGTCACAAACACACGGAGCTCTGGAACACAATAACAACAGCAGTGGGATAAAAATAGACTTCCACCTCACAAAACAATGACTCAAACGTTTCCAAGGTCAAGAGGGATCTTCCCTCAACTCTTGCGAAAGATTTCGCAATCACGTGTTCAGCTGCTAGGTGGCAGGATAGCTCAGACGAAGCACATGTGTCTGGGCGTGAAAACATGCTCACGCCAGAGAAAGGTTGGATTCTCTTCGGTGTAAAAACTGTCTACGCCAGGAAAAGTGTTAAGACCAGTTTTGACATGTACTTACCCGTACTTTGTTCTCTAGCTTTCACCACCTCATGTGGCTTACTCATGAGATAGGACAAGAATAGTCAAGATTTAAGACATGGGGAGGTAAGTTAAGGTTAAAAAGTGGCTGACAACTGACTGTCCTATCCAGTATGGCTGCCTGGATGACAGGAAGTAAACATTGCTGTACTTCCTGTTGGTCATTTGTATATTGTGATGCGATTGTCTGGATTCCACACAGAAACATTGCACTTTTTGTTAGTAGTTTTTTCTCTGTGTGGAATGCAGACAATCACATCACAATAAACAAATGACCAAGAGGAAGTACAGCCATCTTTACTTCTTTCATCCAGGCAGCCATACTGGATAGGACAGTCAGTTGCCAGCCACTTTCTAACCTTAACTTACCTTCCCATGTCTTAAATCTTGACTATTCTTGTCCTATCTCCTGAGGAAGCCACAAGATGTGGTGAAAGCTAGAGAGCAAAGTAAGTACATGCCAAAACTGGTCTTTATTACTTAGTGAAACGATAGCTATTTTAATATTCTGATTTTCACTTGTGTAAATTCTTCAAATACAGTGCGATCTTGATTTTACGTTTTTCAGGGGAAACATGAAATCGAGGAAATTGTTTATAACATTTTGCTATGTGTAATAAAGTGGGAATGTGAAATTGATGTTTCACTATATTTTTAAGCAAAACTCTGGTAGATTGATATGTTTCATTGCAATTGAATACTTCTACACAGTATTTATATTTACACATATATTCTGAACACAACTTTTAATTTTTTGTATTACGGGAATGAGAGACATGATAGTAAATAATTACAGAGAAACTTAGTACTCACGGTTTCCGCGAAGCTGTTTTAGTTTGTACTATTAATTTTCGTGGCCCCCTGTCACCATCCTCGTTGCAACTTGTTGAGTTGGCAAAGCAACAAGTCGCAACAAGTTCCAATGAGGATGGTGGCAGTGGCCACTGAAATTAATAGAACAAGCAGCTTTGCGGAAACCGTGAGTACTACGTTTCTCTGTAATCACCACTTTTAAGTGTTACAGTGATTATGCATCACTATTGAAATCACTAAATGCATCCGCTGTGGTGTGGACATTGCCTCGGCCTTAGTATTTTTGTCAATATTAAGACGAACCTCTCACATGATTTTCTTTACAGGTGTGTTGTTTGCCTTGAAAGTCTTGACAACGAAGGACCTTCCCTACAATGCTGTCTACTTTGGAATCTCTGTTCCCATGCACTATGCAGCATGGGTGGAACTGATTCTGATACATCTGCTTGTGCCTAATGCTTCTTTTATCGGCCATCTTGCAGGAATTCTTGTGGGCACACTCTATGCCTACACGTGGGTGGGGGATTTCATTAACGCCCTCATCACAACTGTCACAGGTAAATTTATTTTTGTCTGAAAATTCTTTAACTATCTAAGAACTGCCAGTTTGCATTTTTGATTTGGAATCTGTGAATACAAGAAGTAAAGCCTAACTTTGTAATCCAGTTGATAACATGGAGGAAACTATGGTTTGGATTGGACAATGAAAGTAAGGGTCAGGAGGAAGTATCAACATACAGTGGAACCCCCAGATTTTACATTTCTGAATTTCATGTTTTTCTGTATTATACATTCAATCTTCATGGTCCCAACACAGGAAAATGTAAAATTTTCGCCAATTCTACATTTTCCCACAACAACTCTGTGTACCTGGTGCACTAATTGAAAAAGTACTTGCAGAAGTGCATGAGAAGTCTGGTCATTTCGGGATTGATAAAACATTGAGACTCGCCTGGAGATTTTTCTTCTGGAAACGTATGAAGAGAGACGTGGTGGATCATGTAAGAGATTGTATGCTTTGTATAAAAACTAAACCTTCAAAGATAAAAATAAAAAGAGAAGAGTTACACATAACTGCAAAAAATCCTTTAGATATGATATCTATTGATTTGATTGCACCTCTCCCAAGATCATGAGGATTTACATATATTCTCGCATGCGTCGACGTATGCAGTAAGTTTGTGATATGTTATAACCTCAAGAAGGCTACAACAAAGGAGATAGTAAAATATTTAGAAGAAGGGTTTGTCAAACATCATGGAGTTCCATTAAAAATTCTCACTGATAATGGTACACAATTTGTATCCGAATACTATCAGATTATCTGAAGTTGAAAGGTATCAAAATCATAAACATTACTAGATATCATCCAAGTTCGAACCCGATAAGAGAGATATAATGGGGAAATAGTAAGAAATCTAAGAATGTTATGTCACGACCAGTGGCGTGGCGGGGGATTTTTAAAAGTGTTACCGGTTATCAGTAGGACATTTAAGGGACGAGCCGTAAGACTTGGGTGCCTTCCCACCTCATGCCCCCCCTCCCCATCCATGTCTTCCAAGTAGTTCGTATAATATTATTCTGGTACGACTGCAATTCGATACTAGATTTTGGTAAAGTTATTAATCAGGAAAAAAAAATGTTGGCTTAAGCACAAGTGAAATCGCAAACATTGGTTGTTGCCACAATAAACATTAACCTAATAAAGAAATACGTAATTTGATACTTACAGAAATATCTTCTGTCACACAATTACACACAGTGTTCGCCACCTCGGAACTCGGAGCAAGCTCCATTCCACTTATTAATTGACAATGCACGAAAACAACACAAAGACTAAAGACACCACTCTCAAAAAACTCGCACTGCACAGTCCCTCCCGCCAACAGTTGTTTACTTTTGTAACACATGAAGCCTTGCCCCCTCCTCTCTCAGCATCGGTGCTTCCCCGATAGCCAATATTTCCTTCGGAACCTTACACTGCAAGAGGTCCAGTTGTACTACTGTTGCCATCTTAGTTCTTTTGAAACCTCCTCCTCCCGCCATAACAGTCTTTGCCGCAACGCGAAGTCTTCCTTGCGTGGGCTCAGGGGCCCTTTCCTCATGTTGCCTCAGGAGCGTACCGGAACAGTCCTCCTCTTCGCTTTTGCCGGTGTCAGAAAAATGTGTCTGCAATATTTACTTTACGACAATATTACCAGTTTATGTATGTAATAATATTTTAAGACAGATTCTTCAATTCTTTATATTTTGCTGTTACCTACGGTAACAGCGGTTACGTGCACGCCACGCCTCTGGTCATGACAATCATACGAAGTGGTCCACAGCAGTTAACAGAGCCATAAGATTGATTAACAGAACAACTCTATATCTGAGGAAACAAAGAAGAGTGCGGCTGAATTGTTTCTGGGGTATATGGAAGAACCTAGCATCTTCAAAGATTTTGATTGGCCGAGGGAAATAATATCCAAAGAAGAGGCTAAGGAAGTATTACTAGACATGTACATTAAGAGAATGAAGAAGACAAACAAGAAAGCAGAGAATGGTATGAGAATAAGATTAAAAAAGGGAGACTTAGTATTTTGCAAAACACACCCAATGAGGAAAGCATCAGAGAAAGCAATCAAGAAATTGTTTTTCATATATGAAGGGCCATACGAGGCCATGAACCTGTTTCAGAACACTGCGGTAGTAAGGCATACAGAAACGAAGATAGAGAGAACCTGGAAAATATCAGGAGGTACAACTGCATGGAGGAAGTAAAAAAGAGCTTAGTTAATAAAGAGTAGAAACAGTAAGAGAAGCCACAGAGAACGAGGGAAAAATTTATACATTTACAAATGAATTTTCCAATATATAAATTATTCATTCTCAAGGAGGGGGATATTGAGTCACGTGCCAGTTCCGACGACACAATGAGAAATGCAAAGAAGAAATGTTTCCTGAGAGCGACGATAGATGGCAGCGTGCCATGTAAAGAAGAGCAGAGTTCATTGTAGAAACTTGGAGCGGAGAAGAGTGATTATATATATTATAGTAAATGCAAAATGCATAAAGGAAGATTATAAAAATTATAGGAGTGAATAAAATGTTGTAAATAGCCAATTACGATAATTAAGAATATGCTCATACATGAAACAATTAGGAAAGTTAATAAGTGAGCAAATAAATTCAGAAATGTATCCTTTTTGATCCTAGTGATCAAAATTTGATTTAATACCTCTGATGAGGAGAAAATCGTCAGCTTTTGTGGTTGTCCATCCCTCGGTGTTGCTGTGTCCAATTAGATGCCCCGAAGCAGTTACGGTTGCGCTCCTTATTATACACACTCGGCCATAGGTAGCGCTTGCTGTTAGCGATCCTGGGCTTGGTCCCATTACTATACCGGTGCATGCTTTATGTAAATGTTGAAGAACAGAGAAAAGTTTACAAGATTGCTGACAATGGAAAAGATAGAAGTATGAGTTTTTGCCTCATCCCTTTTATTATAAAAGGCAAATTTTAGTGGAGTTACTAGAATTTGGTCAGGTGAGGGTGTAGTGTGTACACTTTAACTGCATTGAATTAGGAGTTATGCTTTAAGAGTATATTTCCTACCCTCCACATTTCATATTGATTCTGACCAAGAGCTTAGCTAAAGGGTCTCAGTTCGATCCAGGGTTAAGGATTTTTTTTTTAGGCCACAGAGTTTTGCCCGGTTAACAAACAGGTCTTTTTGACTTGGTTTTAGTTTTTAGATATTTAATTATTTTACTGCTCCAAATAAATGAGGTGTGTGTTGTTAGGATTTAAACACTTGCCAAGAGTTTTTTTTTAAATTTTTTATTATTGGTTTAGTTTTAACCTATACTTCAAACCATATTGTCGTTGAACAAACTAATGTGCTTAGCCAGCAAAGTTTTCTAAATTACAGTTCTTTGCAACATAGTTATGTAATAATGGCATATGTTTGGTTAAAAAATCATAATAAAAACATTTTTTTATAAGAAGCAAATTTAAATAGTAATGCTTCCAAAATGTATAATCATTGTAGCTATTGCCACAATGTTGTGAACTCTGCATGATGACTTCCATTCAGTCATCGTGATAATCATGTATTGGCATTCAAGAACAAAGCCATCCACTTTTACCCTTCCGACACTCTTAATCATCTTATTCTACGTTCCCACTCCTTTTACCAAGGCTTAGCACACTACGATACGACACTAGAGGTCCCAAGTTCAAATCCTGGCTTAAGCATGGGTGTTCTTTGTGAGTGTCCCTTGATCAAATTTATCTTGTCACTCATCCTCATTGTTGCGGTTAGCCAAAAATGGCAGGAAAAAAGTGATGCTAAATAACAAGAATACGAGTAAGTGATATTTTGAAAAATCTTCAACAAACATTTCACACTCCTTGTAGAATATCTGGAATTGTATCTTTTAGTATTTGTTCTTATGTTTGAAACACATCAAATCATATGCCTGTAGAGTGGAAGTAATTTTTATTTTCATTGTTTTTTTATTTCAGGAGAAGTTATTGATGAATATCCTTATTATGCAAATGGTTATCCTGCACCAGGTTATGATAACCCTGGTTATTATAATGCGCATAATTCTAATTATCGTCGTCGCTATTAACGAAAAGCTGTTTCGTGAATCTTGAACCAACGAGTTGTCAGTCAGTGAGATGCTTTATACGGTTCTATTTTTAAAAAGGAATCTGAGTGCTTTATTATTTCAGAAGGAAACATTATACAAGTTTCTAATTTTATTTATTATCAAACATTTTATAGATGTGTTTATATACATATGGAAAAAAACTACATTACAAGTGTAAATGTTTGGTGGATATATCATGTCGAGGTCAATAGACTCGGACATTATTTTTAGATCTGAAAAATGTGAAGCTAAGATGCTCATATTTTGCGAAATAACAAGCATGATATTCTTGAAGACATTGTCTTTTATGGAAAAGAGCTGAAAATATTGGCATTATTTAGCGACATAAGAATGGCCAAATGGTATGTAAAAGTGTTAGAGACTGCAACCGAAGTTGTTTTGATTATGAATAAGAAACTTATCTGTTTTTAACAAGACATATAGAGTGTTGTTATTCTTTAATTTTATTGACTGATTTCTGAAAATTTGATTAATCTGTTTTGTATTTGTTGCTGTTCCTTATACCCATAGAATCAGTTGCAATTTAAGTGTACCTAACTTTTGCATAATGCAGTGTTGTTGGATGTTTTATATTCTTAAGGGATGGAACAGATTAATTGGTACATCATCAGTATTGGCCGATATATGCATGTTCGTTTATCAGTGAAATTACTGATATTTTTACACAAATATACCTGTAATTTATGTCAAAATTCTACCATTTTGTTGTTATTTTTATACATATAAACATACAATTGATATTGTATATCCTGGTTGTATAAAGTATATGTTAGTTTCTGTTTCAAAGCAAAATGCATGCAGTCTCCTGTTACATACATTAATTAATGAGGGTAATGAACCAGTTGTGTTCTTCAAGGTACATGTAGAGACTTTTATTGGATGGTAGAATATTGGTTTCAGCAAAAATTTCATCTGTCAATAATTTCACACTTTTTTTATCAGACAAGTGTATGGCATTAAACACCAGGGATTCAATAGAAAACAAGCAAGAGTGCTGACCATTTTGCTACACGGGAATTTTGTTGTTCATCCAAAGCTATTAAATCTCATTGCAGTCTGTTTTCAGCAGATGGAAACTTAATAGTGGTTGAGCCTATGAATGAAACATACAAAAGTACATTAAACTGTAGGCCCAGCATGAAATGACACTACATATTTTGGTTAACATTTCGTTTACCTCTCGTGGACATTGTCCAGGCGGTGAAAAAAAATAGCCCTCACATTCAATGAACGAATTCATGTTTTTTCTGTATTTTGGTGTATTTTTTACCCACAAATTCAGTAGGGCATGTTCTAACAATACACTTTTAATGTCTGGATTGCTTTGTGATGAAAATACTGGTGAAAATGTCATGTTCGAGTTTCAGACCCAGATCTTATACATTCAAAGCAGCTGCATTTTTTATTGTGATATGTGGTCTGGCTGCCATGTGGGAAACAGGGGTTTGATTTCTGGAGTGGGTAATCTAAGGTTGGAATTTTTACGGGCTCCCCCCCTCAATACTTGAAAAACAATACTTGAAGATTTTCTCGTTTTGTACAACAAACCTCATTGTTGTGTTTCAGATATATTTTTTTTGATAATATACCTGAAAACTTGTTTACTCTATTATGATACATGCTGTATGAAAAAATACATTTTTATAATTCATTTCCTTTGTGCACGTAAGGAGGATTTCACACCCAATCGACAGCAACACCCAGTATGTCAGTTCATATCGGAATGATGGATCACTAGATCAAAGAACACATTACATGCTACTAGAGCTAATTTTCCCTGTAATGTGCATTGTTACATCTGTTCAGTGTGTAAATGCATTGAGTGCTTTCCAGACTAAAGGAGAAAGTAGTTACGCAGGTGCATGCAGTTTGTGGAATATTTCTGACTTCCTTGCCTTGTGAAAGAATCATAAAAGTCCCAATTCAGTGGATAAACAAGTCTTTGTCACCCAAAAATATTTTTAAATACATGAATTCAAATGAGAATGTTTACATATCTTGCAAGCAAACGGTAGAGGCATGTTGTCTTGCTAGAAAAAGTGCATGATGTGTGACTTTTCGAGAATTGAACTAAATGATAGTTTTACTAAATAATATTGAAAGACATTGGCTGATGGATTTTAATTTCCTTATTTTTTTGGAATAAATATGAAAAGTTGTACTGAGAATCATCCAAAAAGTATTCAAGGAATATTGATAATTGTCATTTTGTAGTGTACAATTCTCAAGTAAATGTAAATACAGTAGAGCGTCGATTATCCGAACGTCGGTCAACCGAACGACCGCTTAACCGAACTGTGTACTCGCTCACTTTCAGATATCTGTAATGTAAAAAGTACGTGACTTAGCTGCTCGTAAGCGTGTAGGCTTGCTTAGACAGACCAAAATAAAGGATTTTTTTAAACGTTAATTTTGTGTACTGTGTGTATTGTTCATGCAAAATGCGTATGTAATATGTACATATTTTTGTTTAATAAACTGTACCACATACTATATATTCCTACTAAAGTTGCCTTTGTACGTTACTTTGTAATACATACTTAAAGAGATGCCTGTTTTTATGAATAAATTTACTGTACAGTACTTCTTTTTGGCAAATAAACATGTACAGTTCGATTATCCGAACAAACCAGTTTTCCGAACACCCATGTCCCCCAATTACTTCGGATAATCGACGTTCTACTGTAATTACAAATTCCAGTGCTTAGAGTCCGACAAAATACTCAGGATGGGGTGGGTTGATAACACTAGGCAACAAATCATAATTATAATCGTTATATCTTAGTGAAAACAGTTGCATACTTATTTATAATAGAAAAAGTTTAACATGTATTGTTTGTGTCTTCCATGATTGGATATTTAGTGTCATTTTAAAACTGTACAGTTTGTTATTGATTTTTACAATAAAGTTTATATTTTTGTGAATTTGTTTCTTTATGTACAACAAATTTAATACAGTTGAGGGTAATATGAATAGGTAGGGAAATGTTACTGCAATAATGAATGTTTCAGTTTCAACATTTGTTAGTGCAAAGTGCTCAACCATGATATATCTGGATGTATTGGTATACTATCAAAGTAATCTATCAAATACATGTTGCAAATGTTTATTAACTAAACACTGGCATTATACCGAACATACATATATAAATACATGTGCACAATCTTTCAATTCAAAAAGTCTTTGCAAAACACAATGCCAGGTTTGTGTTACTTTGTAATAATCACAAACACATTCCATGCTAGTGCATTTATTATTGGCACACAGTTTAATCCATGCCTAAGTGAGTGGTTGTTATTGTTAAACTGACAATTCACCGACATCCTTGAAGAAGAAGAGAAGTGGCTGCCAAAACAAGATCTAGAAGAAAAAGAATGCTATATATAGTATACAATAACATCACTAACCTTTATTTGAACAGGAAAATTTGGCAAGTCTCAGATTACAGATAAATTTTGGATGGAATTTTATCACGATATAATTTTAATTCACGTGATTATTTCTCAAGAACTATAAACAAAATATGGAAGTGCATTGCTCTCATTCGTATTATTTCAATAATTCAGCATTGCCCCTGATCCATGGGGTTCACCCCTCCCAACTACCAGGTTTTTGTGTATATTATTATGCCTAATGTTTCTGAAGACTCAAATGTTCTGTATTTTGTTTAACAGGCTCGTGAATATTTTTTGAGGTTTTATTTAAGTCCACTTCATGCTGATAGGCTTATCGGAACTGAACCCACAGGTTAAATTTGGATTCGAATCACTGTGCAATGTGCCTCCAAAGGAGATCGAACCGGAGACCCCTTGATAATAGTTTTTTTTTTTTTTGTTTATTCACTTTACTCCTTATATATGTCGTTCAGTTTACTGTGGCAATGATAGCATTTATGATGACATTCATTAGTAACCATCAATTGCAACTGTAGACCTCTAATTTAAACAAAACCATAATCTCTAAAATATGGAAGTCAAAGTCAACTCTATTCTTGTTCACAGTATCATATATTGTTTACAAGAAAAAAGTGCAAGCTTAGGTTGGAACTGATTTTTCAGTGAGGTAAGGCACTCTACTGAAATTCGCTCTCCCAACTGCAACTTCCGGATCTTCTGCCACTGCCTGCTATTGCAATCATCAGCCAATTGTCCATGAATCATTTCATGAATTTTCCTTTTGCATCCTCCATGTTTTTAAGGAATGGATTTTTACGTATGCTAGAAGTTGTCAGCAGCTTCTGTGGCATCTAGTTTCAATTCTTGAAGCTCATTGCATAAAAGAGAATGAACAATTTTCTTGGTAATACTTGTGCATCATCCTGAACCATAGCCGTGCAGTCTAACACATCATGTTTTGGGCTTTGGCTACAGGCAGTGCACAGGTTCGAGTCTCCTGGAGGAGGAGTGGGGGAGCGAACTTTTCTCCTGAGATTTTGGCCCTTTGTATGGGACCGGTTGTCACCCACCATCGTGAGGAAATTGGGGAGCTAAGAATGAGTTGTATAACCCGGTCATGAAAAGCAACAAAGACTCGTGGTTCGTCGTGCTGACCGCACATCACCTTGTAACTGTTTGGATGATCTCCCACCTCGACAGGTGGGAGTGAGGCCGGCAGTTGGTAGGTAGGCCCTCGCCCTGCTGGGCTGTTGAGCCACAGGTTATGTTATGTTAATACTTAAGTATCATCACTAGGGCTAGGAAGTTGAAGACCTATAAATTGCCAAAAAAAAAACCAACCTAAAAATATAAACCTAAAAACTGAAAAAAGAACATATAAATGTGATCCAAATTAATTAATAACTTCCGTTATCCTTATCTGACTTGAGATCTTTGCAGGTGCATGCTGTCTGGTCGTATACACCGTGCTGAAAGCTTCAAAACAAGAGAAGTTTGCCCCTTACAGTGCGACCTTCCAGACAAGTTACGGTTAAAGGACCTTGTACCGTACCTGCTTCAGTCGTCCAAAAATATTTTCCTCTCGTTTCAGGGATGGTTCAAATATATTTCTTTCTTTTTTTTTATTTCTTTACTACAGAAAGGATGTTTAAGAGGTGATGATGATTCGAATTGAGATTGGGCAGCAAAAACGTAGTCGAAAGAAGGTGAAGTTGCAAAAAAAAAAAAGCTAAAAAGGACCAGTATGCCAAAAATCGCCAAAAAAGGCAAAAAAGGACAAAAAAAACACCTTTTTCTGGCCTACAATGACCCAAAATGAACATATATTATGTTGGGCCTCGTCTTCGGACACTAGGAAAAAAAGGTTTTTCCTCAACTTCCAAGCCCTAATCAAATATATGATCATGATAATCATGATATTTGGCCCTATACCAAATATCAACCACATTGTGTAACTGTAGTCTGATGCTGGAATTTTTCATTAAGGTGTTAGGTGAAAAAAATATCCTACTTACATTGCTTTCATTGTTTGATTTGGAGTATTTTACTTCGCATTTCTGCCACTTTTGGCTAATCGTGAAGATGAGTGATTATATGATGAAGAGACATGCAAAGGATTCCCAGGCCAGGATTCGAACCCAGGACCCCTGACATTGTAGCAATACTTTGATTTTTAATCTCAATACCTGTTTTTTGTAATTTGCATTTCCCTTATTTTCTGTAGCTTTTCCATCTCTTTAGGCTAATTGCAATGATGATAAGTGATGATTAGATGAAATGGATGCTCGCAAAGAAGTGCACAAGCTGTGCTTTAGGAATAGGATTGATGAAATCATCCCCCCCCCCCCTACCCTGGAAAATATGGCAATATATAGGATTGCCTACTAAACAAGTAAGATATAAATTCTCTCTTTGGAAAATCCTGGGCACCAACTGTTGGCAACGGGAACTACTGGTGGTGAAATTGTGAGTTCCGCACTCGGTTACCGAGACAATGACATCCTCGTTTTCACATGTAGACCCAGATTTAGGCTTATGGGCACATAGAATTGGAAGTGGTAAATGACCCCTTAGTAATGCAATCCAAGTGTTTCCTTTCGCTTATTTCATTCTCTTTTCAATATTTTATTATTATTATTATATTCAGTTTGAGCACACAAAGATAGTTGTGTTCCTTGTGATTCAAATCAAAGAGCAGACACACATAATTGAAAGTGCCATGTTCGTTACAAGTACTTTTGAATGAAAAATACCTCCTCCAAATTTTGGAGAATTGTTAAAATATAATAATAATAAAAAAATATGTGCTATTTACTGCTCAATATCTTGTCCTGAGAGTCGTGCCACTACTGGTATGAAAACTCTTAACATAAGGAAACTAAGATGTATTTTTTTTTCTGGCTGGCAAGAGGCAGGAAATACTTTTTTTTTTTCAAAAGCTTTGATTAATACGAAATATTAAATGTATTCTTAAAATAATAAAAACTTGTTTTGAATTTGAATTAAAAATTTTCGTTGTGTCAGCACATAGGCTATTTTGCATCCATCACTTTATACGGGTCCAGCCCCTTACCAGAACTAAAATAATATAACTGTAATGTCGTGTCGTAACTAATTAAAATATTTTGTCCAGTTAAAAGCTGAGGCTAAGAGGCACTCGGCAGGCACACATCAGGACAAATGCAGGACAACACACAGACTTATACTGGCCATAGGGCCAGTCACCAGAGCCTCGTTCATCTGCAAAATGCTGTCCAGGGTGTACTATGTGGAAGGTCACCCCTTACACCCCAATAAAAACTTGTTATGTGAAGCCAATGAATGATTACTGGGTACCATTTAATATTTGTACTTTTGTTATTTAGTGTTGCTTTTCACTCATTTTTCACTAATCGTCAGGGTGGCACCTTTCAGCAGTCAGTATAAATAATATGAAAAATAGAAAAAAAAAAGGGTATGATCATTCTAACAGCAATGTAAAAGTTCTTGATGCATGTAAAGTACTTTTAGATCTGGCTATAATTGTAGGAATATCTGTAATGTGATTCTGGAAGTTTTCGTGTATTTAGGGGTGCATTTAAAATGGTAGTATGTTTAGGTCGGTGTAAAAATTGCCACCCTATGTTCTTTACATGAAGGTATTGTCAATTGTTCCTATATTCCCATAGTGCATACATGTATTCTCAAGAATTAGATTCAGGCCCTACAATATATTCCAATTACAAATGAAGCAAGCAAAAATTATCTTCAATTGCAATACTTCAGTTTTACTCGTAAAACTTTTATCCACTTTAATTTGTAACCAGACTTAATTAGTAGGACTGACAAATAATCTCGAGCATCATCACGAATGAACAATATAGACAAATTGATGACTCTCCTTTTTTAAAATGATAGTAATTTTTACAAGATAACAACAATAGTACATTTGCACATAAAAATGTACAAATGTACCTCAGCACATTTTGTTTGTTATTAATCTCTTTGTTTTTCTGCAATATGTGTGTCATTTTTTTTGTGTGTGCACTTACACATATATTTTTGCCGGAATGATTTTTCAGAATTCCATAACTGATATCTATTAAAACATATTGCACATTGCAAATTTTTTCATTATTTACCGAGGAAGCATAAAAACTGCCCTTCAGCACACACATATGTACATGTTTCGGTAAATATGCAATATCGCCCGAACGGATTTCTTCAAATTTACAGGAGAAACTACTTACTGAAATCAGTTTCTGTAGCATTGTCAAAGTTCTTCGAGGCATTTTCTTTCGCGGAAACTGAAAACTTCACCATAGAATACTGCAGAACAAGAAATAATCACTTTTTATGTAAGGAACTTGCATTTTCTGTAAAGCAACAACATTATGCTATGTACCTGCAGATGGCGCGAGCGTCGAAAGTCATGCGATCTTGCCAGTTTTTCCAAATGTGCCTTTTTTAACGATTTTTTTCTTTTTTTAACTATGCTAACCTAACCCAACCCAACATAACCTTGCCGCAAATGGTTTGTGGGACTATCGTGAATGGTTTTTGGGGCTATCCGTCAATGGTTCGTGGGGCTATCCGTCAATGGTTTGTAATGACATAATGAACACGAAAATAGGTATTTTTCGGTTAAGAAGGTTGAAACACTGCATACCCACTCCAAATCGACAAAACACAAGCACGACGCGTGATGATCCAGACGAGTGCACGCCATATTGTCTGTTACCCAAGCGGAACAAGGAAGACCAATAATGACTCGTAATATGAAA
This sequence comes from Lepisma saccharinum, assembly GCF_977018435.1. Classification (NCBI taxonomy): domain Eukaryota; kingdom Metazoa; phylum Arthropoda; class Insecta; order Zygentoma; family Lepismatidae; genus Lepisma; species Lepisma saccharinum. Next base: position 86,116,309 of record NC_139238.1, on the reverse strand, counting down.
AGTTGACACTATATTATGGAAAAAGGCATCACTTATGTTACCAAAGAATCTTCCGCAATGCAAAATAGGTAAGTATCAATGCTAAAATTAACGAAATAAACGAGTGAGAGATGTTCGGGCGATATCGCATAATTACCCATGTTTCTACATTTTCTTAGATAAGGTGTTGCTGTCCTAGGGTATTCACTATTCAGAATAGGTTTCACGAATTCTTCAATGACAAAAATAGTATCTTGTAACTCATTTTTATTTCGTCCCTTTTATAATGATTGTTGGGTAATTGGAATAGTAGGTTAAGAAGTTGAATGGGTTAAATACCACATTGAGTGAAAACATGTAAATTTAATGTCCCATAGTGCAAAAAAAATGTCAATTTGAGAACACAGGGAAACTCCGTAAATACAAATTCACTCAATAAAAAAATTGTAAGGGGACTCCCACCTACTGCCATGACATCATTCTGAAAATTCGACGTTTTGTCTGGTAGTAGGTGTTGGTGACTTTTGTAAAGTTGCTGCATGTACAGTAAATCCGATCTGCAAGGTGAAAAAAGGCCCATTATTTTTCACTAACTTACATCCCTGATTTTTTGCCTGCAGGTAACATGTTTATTTGTATTAACTATAAATCGTATATTATAGTTCCCGGATTCCATCCAATGAAAAGCATTACCTCATGCAAGGTAAAATTTCATATGTAACTGCAATCTCAGATAGCAAAATTGTTCATAAGATTTCTAACAATAAATCAAGCTTTATAAAAATAATAAAATCAAATCAATGTGCTTTAAAGTTTATACCAAGGATTTTCCGTACCTTTTCCTGATTCTATTCAGCAGTTTTACACTCACAAGAAGAAGTAAAATAAATACACAAGTATGGAAACTAAAAGTAAAATAAAACAGAAGTTCCACACCGCATAAAAATCCATCATTAATGTTTATTCGCAAATCAGCTGTTCTCTCCGCAAGGGTCCATCTTTTCTATTGACATCCCACTTTACGATGTTGTGATGTTGTTTTGTTTATGTGCGATTTTAAGGTAGTTTTTGCGAAGTTTGTTACACTAATAAATATTGGTTCTGTACGATTTTAAAGTTTATCTACGATCATTTAAAAATACAATTCTTTTTTATAACAAATAAATAAACTGAAGCCGGTGTCTTTATTTTACGTTGAATCGCATCCCATATTCGCAATTGCTCGCGTTTTTCTGACAGGTGAAGGACGTATTAGCACACTGAGTCAGACTGATGTATGCAGATAGCCTAGTGCATGAATTAATTATATTCCTTTATTCTGTTGATGATTATAGAGAAGAAAGAATTGACGCGTAGTGGTAAGTTGAATAATGCATTACGATTGTTCGACGGCCATTGACCCGTGGTGTGAATTAGAATAGACGTATTTCCCCATCTTTTTGTGTGCTTTGGGCATGCGGGTTGTTACAAATGTTATCTGTTTGAAAATGTCAAACTTAGGCTCATTCTGTAGGTAGCACCTTGGTTTTGTCATGAATTTATAGGTAAGACTGCAGAATATGGGCTGCTTAGGAGGAACGCGGTTCATATTTTTTTTGGTAATGTTTTGGGTAACACTTTACTATACCGGAGACGGATTTCTTCAAATTTACAGGAGAAAGTACTTACGCAAATCATTTTCTGTAGCGTTGTTGATGTTCGGGAATGTAGTTTTTATCCATTTTAATGCGAATGCATGTGGTTTTCTACGAAAATCTATTTCCGACGCGCTATTGCTGCTGCCGCCATTTGCTTTCTGCACGAGAGCACAATACGCGCTATTGCTGCTGCTACAACATGATGCGTCGTGAAGTTGTTACCGGGTGTGGAAGATGCCGTGGAATTTGTAATTCCGATGTCCGTATATGCTAAATTGAACGAAAGGAGTGCTAATGGAACCTAACCTAACAGGCCTAACCTAACCTAGTAGGCATACCTCGTCCCCGTGATGGTTCGTGGGGCTATCGTATGTAAGAAATATACATTATTTTCGTTAGAAATCCATTATTTCACCTAAAGAAATGTTCTGCAACGCAGAATAGTACGTTATCAATGTAAAAAATTGCGAAATAAATCATTGATAGGTGTCTCCGGTATAGTACTACAAAACATGTAGTTAGTAATCGGGAAAAGTAAGTTTGAAGGTGCAGAAAAAAAATCTTTAAAAGAAACTAGAAATACATATCCATGTTGGCTGCTCTTGGAAGGAAAAAGTGACATGGTGGCGCACATTCCTGCACAAATCTAGTGAAAGCAAAAAATGCCTATGTTGTTAGGTAGCTAGGTTTAGTTCTTTTAGCATGAATAATAATTTGTCATTGTATTTGTTAATGAAACCTAACCTAACCTCGTAGGCATTCCTTGTCGAAATAATGAAAGAAACTGTGCGTAAACAATATGGACGCGAACAAATAGAGAAATGCATTGCTTTGGTAAATATGCGATAATGCCCGGACACCTTTCACTCATTTATTTCCTTAATTTTACTACTGGTATTTACCTATTTTGCCTTGCGGAACATTCTTTAAGGTGAAGTTATGCCTTTTTCCATAAATTACTGTCAACTTTTCATATTACGATTGATTATTTGTCTTACTTGTTCCGCTTCTGTAATAGACAATATGGTGTGCACTCGTAATGGATCATCGTGCGTCATGACGTGCCAGCTTGTAATTTTGTCGATTTTCAGTGCGCAAGCAGTGTTTCAAACCATCATGACTGAAAATTACGTACTATTTCGATTTTTTTTTCATGTTGTCCTCCACAAACCATGCACGTTAGCCCCAAAAACCATCCACGGGTAGCCCCACAAACCGTTGACGTTAGCCCCAAAATCCATCCATGGGTAGCCCCACAAACCATTGACGTTAGCCCCAAAAACCATCCACGGATAGCCCCACAAACCATTCACACAAGGTTAGGTTAGGTTTCATTAGCACTCATTTCACCCCTAAATTCATCGAAAAAAGAAAGCGCGGTGAACTTAGTTAAAAATAGAAATTTTCGTAAAAAGAAGGGACGTTTGGAAACACTGCAGAGATCGCGTGACTTTCAACGCTCTCGCCATCTGCACGCACACAATGGAAACAACGGCATAATGTGGCAGGCAATGCCAATTTCTTACGTAAAAAGTGATTAATTCTTGTTCGGCAGCATTAAACTACGAAGTTTTTACTTTCCGTGAAAGAAAATACCTCCAAGAACATCCAGAATGCTAAAGAAACTTATTTCAGTAAGTACTTTCTCCTCTAAATTTGAAGAAATCCGTCCGGGCGATATCGCATATTTACCATTGCTTTTAGTAACAGGAAAAACATTTTGCAATGCTATTGGAATCCAACCTAACAGGCCTAACCTAACATAACCTTGTAAGCATTCCTCGTCTGAAATAATGAAAGAAACAGTGTGCGTGTGGGTGGAATCCAGAGCGACAAATCAACTCTTAATTCTGCGAAACGAACGGTCTCACTTATTGCACAAAACTTGAGCAACCTTGTGTTCTGACGTCACGAGAAAAAGCATTTTTATTGTATGCCAGCTTGGTTTAGTTCTCTTAGTTCAAAGAATAATTTTTCATTGTATTTATGCTAATAGAACCTAACCTAACCTCGTAGGCATTCCTCGTGTGACGTCAGAACACAAGGTAGCAAAACTCTTGTGCGGAGAGGAAGACCCCGAAACAAATGACAGCAACTGTCCGTAAACAATATGGACGCGAACAAATGGAGAAATGCATTGCTTTTAGTAGCAGGAAAAACATTTTTTACGTGCAATAATATATTAGTAATCGGAAAAGTAACGCCGGAAAATGGAAGTAGAAGGTACGTACTTTCAATGGATATAAATTTTGTTTGTCTATTTAGAGGGAAAAAGTAGCCCATGTTCTGCAGTGAGATCCATTTATATATTTTACGTTCGTTTGTAAAATTGAACACACCAAGATTATATCTTATGTACGGTGGTATATAGAGTCATGATTAGTGTTCGTATATTACCACTGGAGATAAACATGTTTCCAAGTTCATAGAAACATCCCATATATTATGTCTTGAGTTTCCCATCAACAACTCAAGACGTCATGTGAGTATAAATGCAAACCGTGGCGGCAGAAGTTTTTTCTGCAGGGAGGGGAAAGGTTTCCTTCTTTGGAAGAAATTTTTGTAACCAAAATACTTCCAATTTTAATCTTCATCGCCAATATATATATATACAAGGTAATCAAAAACGTTCTTGCCATTCTAGAGCAGTGATAAACAAAGCAATACAGTGGACGGTACGTACCTTTAGGTTTCGAAGTAATCTCCATCAGCATCCAACACCTTTTGCCAACGTTCCTGCAGCTGCACAATACCCTGGTGATAAAACTCGGCGGGCTTAGATGCAAAGAAGTCCGTGAGTGCGTTCCACAGGTCTCCCTCATTTGCGAAGGATTTCTCACGGAGGTGGTTGTCGAGGGAATGAAACAGGTGGTAATCTGTTAATGCAAGGTCCGGTGAATATGGTGGATGGCACAGTACCTCCCAGCCAAGTTGCTGAAGAGTCTCCCGGGTCCTCTTTGCCACATGTGGCTTGGCATTGTCGTGCAGGAACAGCACACCCTTGCGATTCACCAATGCCGGCTCCTTCTGCCGCAATGCACGGTGCACCCTTTGCAACTGCTGAGAGTAGAGGTCAGCAGTGATGGTCTGACCAGGTGGAAGGAGCTCGTAATGCACCACTTGCCGACAATTCCACCATACAGAGAGTATAACCTTTCGTGGGTGCAGAGGTGGTCTCGAGGTGTGAGGAACAGGGTCACTTGGAGACAACCAATGTCTGGTACGCTTGGGAGTGTCACAGAGGACCCACTTTTCGTCACCAGTGAGCAAGCGATCAAATATGGGTGTGTTCAGGTGCCGAGTGAGCAAGGACAAACAGGCTGTCACTCGTTGTTTCTTGTTGGCTGCCGACAATGTGTTGGGTACCCACTTGTATGCCTTCCCTATCCCATGCAGGTGCAGTCTGACTGTTTCAGCGGAAACATAGAACCTTTCTGCAAGTTCATCACATGTTAGACCACTGTCCTCCTCGATGGCTGCTTTCAGGGGCTCGTCATCCAACACATGTGGTCAACCACTGCAAGGTTCATCCGAAAGGCTCACATCTCCCGAACGGAATTTCTAGAACCAATAGCTGGCAGTGCGTTCGTTCACGGCATTCTCCCCAAATGCCTGGCAAATGCGGCGACTTGAGGTGGCAGCTGACAGTCCCACTTTAAAGTTACAACAAACATACGCAAACAAGCTGCTTCGATAGCTCCATTTCTCTTCGACACTGGACGAACTATGACTGCTGTGTGTGCGCAACGTGCCTGTATTACTGACTGTCGATGGTCAGACTAACTCCCGATCGCTTGGCAGGCACGTGCGTCATTTCGTCTCCTCTCTGTGAGCACACGATTAATGGGATGTCATAAACGGCAAGAAGTTTTTTGGTTACCTTGTGTGTGTGTGTATATATATATTTGAGGTGGGTTAAGGTAGGGACATTACTGGTTGGCCTTGTTCAGGAAGGTAATAGGAAACACTCACCGGACAGTAGAAAAATTCAAAATTTTCTCTAACTTCGTAGCATCATCGGTGTGAGGAGAAAGAGACTGAACCGGAAGTTGGGGCCCTGCAGAGTTGCCAGGTCCCCATCGAAGAAGTAGTGGTGCGTTGAACGAAAAAAACACTGTTTCGTCACCAGGCTCGTTGAAAACTGTGAGTGGGCAGGATGGGTCGGGAGGGATGAGGTGGGTTAAGGTAGGGACATTACTGGTTGGCCTTGTTCAGGCCAGGTGGAGTGGTTGCACTCATGGCCGATATATAGACCCTCTCCCATCTTTTGCGAACAGAGGTGTTGGCTGGTTGGGGTAGGAGATGGATGATCGCTACCCGGAAGCAGTCATTGAAAGGAAAGTTGTGGTGGTTGGTGTGGACGGCGACAGTGAGGTCCAGGTTGTGGGTTGAGGAGCGGTGGTTATTGATGCGGAGGTTGAGGGCAGTAGATGTTTCCCCCAGGTAAAAATCATCACAGATGTTGCAGGTGAGGATGTAGATTAGGTTTGAGGCATGGCAGGTCCCCTTGGGATGGAGAGTAAATTTGCCACTAGCCGTGTGCACCTGGAGGGTGTGAGAGGTAATGAGGATGGGGCAGGTCTTGCACCTGGGGCGGTTGCATTTATGGGCAGGGGGTTGTTGGATGTGTGGTGATGGAGTGTTGTGGACCAGGATGTTTTGGAGGTTGGGGGGGGGGGGGGGTTGAAAACCACTCTGGGTTTGTCAGGAAATATGTTTTTGGTTTCAGGATCACTGTGGAGAATTGGGAGAAGAGAGTGCAGTGTGTGCCTGATTTTGTTGAGGTGGGGTTGATATTGGGTGATGAGTGCAGGTGGGTTGGTGGCAGCAGGTTTCTTGGTGGTGGTGGTGGTGTGTGAGGCAGCTCGCGATATTTGCTTGGTAACCAGGATGGAGGGATATCCACGGTTGACCAGGGCCTGGTATAGGCGGAAGGCGGAGGTTATAATTCTGGCGGGAGGTGTGTGAAGTGTTCAGGCGCTGTCCCCTGAGGGCCAGAGAGAATGGAATGGCTTATTTGGTGTGGAACGGGTGGGAGCTGGAGAAGTGTAGGTATTGCATGTGGTTGGTGGGTTTTATGTGGATGGAGGTAGTCAGGTGTCCTCCCTCGATGTACACGTCCACATCCAGGAAGGTGATCTGGTTGGGAGAGTGCATCCAGGTGAATTTTAGGGAACGGAAGTGGCTATGTTGGTCCAGGAAAGCTGACAAGAATGGTTCTCCATATGTCCAGAGCATGAAGATGTCGTCGATGAAGCGGAGCCAGAGGAGGGGTTGGGTAGCCACAAACTCTTGCTCAAGTTTGCCCATGAAGAGGTTTGCATAGGATGGGGCCATTCTGGTACCCATGGCTGTAGCTCGGATCTGTAGGAAATTTTGGTTTTCGAAGGTGGAATTGTTGCAAGTGAGGACAAGGTGGGCTAGGTGGGTCAGGAAGTTGGTGCTGGGGTTGTGAGGTTTGGGTCTGCTATTGAGGTAGAATTCTATGGAGTGGAGACTATGGGAGTGGGGTATGTTGGTGTAGAGGGAAGTGACATCGATGGTGGCAAGGATGGTATTTGGGGGCAATGGTGGAAGGGTGCTGATTTTCTGGTGTCACGGAGGTAGGAGGGCAGAGCTTTCACAAGAGGCTGGAGATTGGAGTCAACAAAGGCTGATATACTTTCTGTGGGTGAGTTATAGCTGGACACAATGGGTCTAACAGGGTTGCCAAGTTTGTGAATTTTGGGCAATAGATAGAAGGTGGGGGTGCAGGTATTGTCAGGTTTAACATGGCTGTGGTACGAGCTGTCAGGCCTTCAGAGGGGCCGCGGGTGTGGATGAAGTCCTGGATTTTGTTGAGGTGTTCGGCAGATAGGTCAACTGTGGTGGGTTTGTAGGTGGAGGGGTCAGCCAGCTGGCGGTTGGCTTCACCAGGTAGTCTGCAGGGCCCCAACTTCCGGTTCCGTCTCTTTCTCCTCACACCGATGATGCTACTAAGTTAACGAAAATTTTGAATTTTTCTACTGTGCGGTGAGTGTTTCCTTTTACCTTCTTTGATTTTTACTTAGCCCTTTTGGCCCTCTTTGCTTTTATCCATTATATATATTTATGACAAGTAGGGGGCAGGGGGGTTGCCACTGAACAAAAATTATGTTTAGTTTCAAGTACCATTAAGTAGTAGTAAATGTACTTTTCGAATAGCAATTTTTTCAATGTAGTCCTGGTCTTAAAGAAACGATATGTGATGTAACTTAGCATTATGTGGAACTTGTGATATTTATTTTTCAAGTAAGAAAGAAAATTGTTTTCAACACTAAAATAAAGCATCACAACTTTTATCTGCATTATTTCTCTTGTAGTTTACAGCTCTTACAAGCACATAAACACATTTTTTGATGTAATGATTTGGGAGAACACACACTGCCTTCATCAGACATTTATTCTTAGTTTGATTAATATTACAGTTACGCCAATCTAGTCAATTTATTGACAAGATTCATTGTATAACTGAAAAGTGATTGTACTTGAATAGTATGAATCCAAACAGATTATGGTTTTCAGGTTGATATATTTTGATGCAATTTGGATTTCCCTGTATGAGTGCTCATTCCCTCCACCCTCGCTACTACATCTGATGATGTGCTGATTGCACAATGGCACATTCATGAATTATCCACAAATTTGATGTATATGTTCTGGTATGGTTTGCCATACCAGTTCATAATTTTCAACTGGCACCTTAATTTTCATATTCAGGTGTAATTTTGTAAATATTTTGAGTTCACTTATGGAAATTTCCACAACTTTTTTTTTAAGGAACTAGTACAGTAAGTTTTTTTTAATGTGTGTGTGTTTTCTATATCACATGTATAATTAAATCAGAGTAATATACATGCCATTGTAAATTGTATCATTGTTGCTAGCTGAATTTTAAAATCTGCAGTGATATGTTAGAGTTGGCCATATATTAGAATGTATTGCAAGTCATTCATGCTGTTAATGGTAGAACTTTCTTTAGGAAATCCACTCTGGTGCAAGAATTAAGGAGCGATTTTACAATACCGGACAATTCCCCGATTTCGTTCATATTTCGCATAGCCTTCTCAATAATTTAGGGCTCCTAATCACGAATCTGCAGTTAAAATTTGGCTCTCATGTGTGGAACTTGCAAAATAAGGGGGTCCGTGATTGCAACCGACAATGCACAATTGCTCATTATTTATTGCAAGATTTTGTGTTTCGAATACTTAATGAACGAAATAAGAGGTGTGGCAATAAAGTTTCCGGACTCATGATGTAACTCTTTTATTGAAGAAAATCAGACAATCGAAATATTGTACCCTTCAGTGTAGTCCCGTCCCCGTCCCCGATCCCTACCCTGCTCCACCAGGATCTCCCACTGCTAGAAGCAGAGTTGCAGGTCATTTTTTGATATGCTGTTCAAGAGTCGCATCTCTTTGGCTTTCACCGCGTCCACAGACTCGAACAGTGTTCCTTTTAGTGCAGACTTGACTTTTGGGAAGAGAAAAAGTCTCACGGGGATCGGGGATAGTTCCGGCGAGTACGGTGGATATTCCAACACTGGAATGTTGTGTTTTACCAAAAACTTCTTCACAGATAGTGCGTTGTGAATTGGCACATTGTCCTGATGAAGAATGCATGAGCCATTCTTCTACATGTCCGGTGTCCTCCTCCTCTCCCATTCACGAAGGATCCCCAAAACATTCTTATGATATAACTGATTGACAGTCTGACCTTCAGACGCCCAATCAACAACCAATTTTAGCGACATTCTCGATACTGACTTCAGTTTTCGAAGAGCAAGGGCGTCCTGATCGTGGATCGTCCCCGACGCCTTCTCTACCCTCTCTAAACTTTTAAGACTACTCAAACTCATGTGCGAAATAAACACTGATCCACACAAATTTCTTTCAACTAATTGTAACTTTCCGTGGCGGATTTCCAAAGTTTTGTGACATTAACACGTTGTTTCACTTTCGAACTTAACATGTTTCTGACGGAGCGCAGATGTACAGTCTGCTTCTAACAAATGCTACAGCCAGACTGTTCCACGCATGTGCGTATAAGTTTGTGTGCAGACAGAGGATAGCCCACTGGTCAGTATCCTACCCAGCTTTTTGTTATCGACGTGACCTGAAATGAATAAGAAAATCAATCCGGAAACTTTATTGCCACACCTTGTATATATTCCTGATATTACTAGGACCCCAAATTTTAACTGTTTGCCTAACCTAACCTTGTCGTGCATGGTTTGTGGGCTATCCGAGAATGGTTCGTGGGGCTAGCCGTGCATCGTTAGAGGGGTTTAATGTTAATTGCGACGAGGCACCTTAAAAAAATGTGAGTTTCGTAGAACTTGAGCGACAAATTTCAACCACAGAATCGTGATCAAGTGTTCTAAATTAGTGAGAATGCGAAATATGAATGTATGCCCCCATATTATTAATATTTACCAAACCGAAAGTAACTAAAAAATGGCTTTTTCCAAAGCAAAACTTACGGAAAACTGAGGGTCTTACTTATCGCACAACACTTTAGCAACCTTGGGTACTGAACGCAACGTAACAAATTGCGAACGTCACTTGTTCATATGAGAAAATGGCTCCCATCGTTGTTTATGTATCGAGAATCAGCATGGTTATTCACAACGTTATTTTACAACTTCTACACGTTAATTTACATTTTCTACACGTGACCACCAAATCTTAACTGCAGATACGTCATCAGGACTCCATAATTAGTGAGTATTTCAATTATTATGCCCTTTTTGTATTGTAAAATCACAACCTTCTACACTTATTTTGCAAGTTCCACACCTGAGTGCCAAATTTTAACTGCAGATTCGTGATTAAGAGGTCTAAATTAGTGAGTATACAAAATAAATCTGGGAATTGTCCGGTATTGTAAAATCATACCAGAATTAATTACTTTCAATCCAATCTTGTATTAATTAATAACTTGTTTTAAGATCATATTTCAAAATCTTAGCCCGTATTTGATTAAATAAATCTGATTCCTGAGAAGAATGGGCTGCCGCCTGAATTATTTTTAGTTTAGTCTACACCTGTGTTCTGGTTTTGTGTGGATATATACAGATTCTTTATAACAACAATATCTATTTAATTCCCTAATATTAAATGCTTAATCAATTATTATTTTGCCCAATACATAATTTTTACATGTTATGTTGTGTGTTACCTTTGGTAGAATTAAACTTTTTTTTCTTTCAGGTTACAATATAATTTCCAGCTGAAATGGATTTTGGCAATTGGACAATATTTAGCTTGTTAGAACCTGAGTTTGTTGCCAGAATTAAAATAGCATGTGTATTTGGTAAGGTTTTATATCTTTTATTCACTTACCATATCCACAAACCATTCTGTAGGTATAAAATTTACTTTAAATAAGCCACTGACAGGATATGTACTACATAGATTTTTAAGCGAGAAATGCAGGCTCGACCAAGACTCGAACCTGGGTCTCTGCCATAGCATGCCAATGCTCTACCACTGAGCTACAGAGCCTGCCTGGCCTGGCTTCACCTGATTTTTTCATTTTATTATACAATTACTTCCAAGCCTTTTGAAAAATTTATTTATTGTTGATTTGTAATGGTTGGTCACGTATTGCTCAATTACAATAATGCATTTTTTTCATAACCTCAGCATGTTTCATGAGGTTTTTTTTTTTAAAAAAAAGAGATGTACTGTAAATTGGCAATATTTAATTGGATGTGGTCTCAGAAAATGAAAATTCAGACCTATTTTGATAGATTTTTCAAAAGTTGCAAATAGGTATATGCACTCCTACAATAAACATAATGAAGAATAATAGTGTTGTTGTTAATAGGTGCACATTGATATATCTAGACTGTTTGGGAAGTCACAAAATGTCATTTTTCAGTAGACAGTTTTCGTATGTTTATTCTTTTCATAGCAAACATTACATACATGATGCACGGATTGGATCATCACTTTTTGGAATCTTTGCACATGCCAAATATAAAATTATGATTATATATTTATATATAAAGTAAGGTAAAGTGCTCCCCTGTGCATAGCACCACGCCATGAAGGCGTATAGGGAGTGTGGGGGTAATGCCCCACACTTTCTTGATCAGGTCGTGAGTGGGGGTGATGTGATCAGCATCACACGCCTGACCGCCTTTACTCCCCAGGATTTCCCCCAGGTACCCATGTTATTCGACGCTGGATGGGCGCTGGGGCCGCTTCCATCGTTAGAAAAGTTCCCGGATTTGATCCGGCCGGGGATTGAACCCAGTACCTTTAGCATGGTAGTCAGACACGTTACCGACTGAGCCACCGCGTTATATATATTATATTATTATTTTAAAATTGATTCAGTGTGATATAGACGAGAGCTAACAGCAATAGTTATTACTATTATTATTAACATTGTATTTAACATTTTATTATCCTTGTGTTGCTGAAAATTTAACACCTCCCATTATTTTTCTATATATACGGCCATGATTGTGAAATTATATCCCTGATTGTCTTCGTAGGAAGTGGAAGGCCCACCTCATAGAAATTTTGACTATACAGTATATGGGGATTGTTTCTAAAGCTGCATGTTACAGATTTCACCACGGTATAGTGTCCTTACCTCAACCCTCTTCCTGTCGAAACCACAACACATGCCACAGTTGCCAGTCAAAGTGTTGCCACATATTTTCTTCCTTCTCTTCTGTCAGCATCCAGCCCTCCTCTGGGTATGGTCACTCCATTGTACAGTGGCATGTATATTACGGAGGGATGAAGACAAGTACGTTAAAAAAAGGAAGGGACTGAACCTAATATTTCGCGTGTCTTGAAAAATGCTCAAGGGAGCAAGAGAAGAATGTCCACCTGCACCATGTCCTGTTGTAGGGGCGGGGTGGGAGTAGCAAGATGCTTGGCAACTCCGAAGAAGCCTTTCTTTGTCGGTGTACACTACACCCCTAGATTTATGGTTCTGGTTTTCTCTTGGATTGGATGTTACACCTTGGCAAAGGGATTATGAGATCTGACTAAAAACAAAAAATGAGACTGACAACTCTGTCGGAAGTATATGTGTAGCAGTGAGGAGTGCATGTGCATGAAATAAACCTTGAAGCTTCAAGAAGCTGATGACAGAACCAATTTAACTGACTGCATTTGTGCATGATCATCCAAAGTGTGAGGCTACTACAACAACAGGTGCTAGGCAAATCCCAATTTACCTACCTTGCAGCGCATGAAACCATACATCTTACAGCATTATTGCGATCGCAGTACACACTGCTGGCATCACATGTATCAGTTCGTATAAACAGTGCCTTCATATTTTTTAATGTTTTTATTTCTTCCTATTAAATTTTGTGTACACATTGAGATTAAATTATGTGTTTTTGTGTTTCTCTCACAGGAAATTTAGGAAATGAAGCCATGGTTGTGACGAAAGACGATGAGGTCTTTGCAATTGGTTCTAACGCAGCCGGATGCCTTGGACTGGGAAACATGATGAGCACATTGTTGCCTAAGAAGGTTGAAGGCCTTTGTGGAAAATCTGTAAAAGGTACTTTGAGCTATAAAATTTTTATTTATTTACTGTGGCAGAACAGATTAATTGTCTTTCAGTATTGTCTGATAATGGTACGAGGGTCACTATTTATATTTTGAACCTAACAATGAAAAAACAGGAATTTGGCATTGAAAACTGCTTTATTGTTTTTCGAAGTATTCTCCTTTATGGTCAATACACTTTTCCATTCGTTCGAACCATTTGTCAAAGCAGTTTTTCCAATCTTCTTGAGACACCTCCATAATATGGTTTCTGAACGCATCAACGGCATCTTCCGCCGACGAAAATCGTTGTCCACGCAATTTATTCTTGACATTCGGGAACAAGAAGAAGTCATTGGGTGCCAAATCAGGACTGTACGGCGGATGACCCATCAATTCGATTTTTTGACTGTTCATAAAGTCGGTTGTTAGACGAGATGTGTGACAGCTGGCATTGTCTTGATGAAGAATGATCCGGCGGCGTTTGTTTGTTTTCCGTATTTGACCGAAGACCTCTGGCAAACGAATTGTTGTGTACCATTCAGAGTTCACCGTTCTACGTTCCTCTAAAGGCACAGTTGCCACATGACCAGTTTTCCCGAAAAAAACAGGCGACCATTTGTTTCGATGTGCTTCGAGCGCGAACAACTTTTGTTGGATTGGGTTCATCTTGAAACACCCATACAGTCGACTGCTGTTTACGTTCCGGCTCATATGCATATATCCATGATTCGTCACCTGTTACAATCTTATATACGTCTTTTAAAGCACCACGATTGTATTTATTGAGCATTTGTTTGCACCAATTGACGCGAGCATCTTTTTGAGTTTTTGTCAAATTGTGTGGGATCCAACGAGAACATACCTTTCTCACAGCTAAATGATCATGTAATATTTTATATATGCTGGTGGAACTAATGCCTATGGTTGCCTCAATCTCACAGTATGTCACATGACGATCTTGCAGTATTAGGTTTTGCACAGCATCAATGTTTTCTTGAACAACAACTGATTTTGGACGACCTTCGCGAATCTCGTCGGTGAGCGAATGGCGGCCACGATTAAATTTCTTATACCAGCGTTTCACAGTGGCAAAGTATGGGGCTTCATTGCCAAATGTGGAAGTAAGTTGATCGATTCACTCTTGTCTTGATAATCCACGTCGAAAATCATAAAAAATCATCGCACGAAATTGTTCACGAGTTAATTCCATTTTATTGTTGTTGCGCAATCTCCAAGGCAACATAAACAACACAAATGAAGCTATTGACAAAACATTTGAAGTACGTTATGGTCAATAATGCCAGACGATTCTGTGCAAACGTCAAATCGCGCCTAACTTCAATCAGTGTTGCCAAGGCTCAAAATATAAATAGTGGCCCTCGTATATTTTGTATTTATCAGTAAATTTGTAACAAATTTTTACATATACAGTGAAACCCCAATTTTACTTTCCCTGATTTTACAATTTCCCACCTTTAAAAGTTTTTTTTTTTTCAGCTTGGTCCCCTGAAAAACGTAAAATCGAGATTCAACTGTTTTGCTGTTTGTTATACCAATCTACACCATGAGCCAAAAGTCATGATAAGATATTATTTATACTGCAGGAAGTATTATTTTCAAGCGAAATTAATGCAAAAAGTTTTCTCATGATGACAGGAATGTTTATCTTCCTCCATACATTTTGTCTGTTTTGTGATCAAGGTCAGCCACTTCCGATACTGGAGTTAGGAGTCATTGGTGTTCGTTGTGAATGTCCCTTCATCATATCAACACTCATCCTCATCTTTGCAATTAGCCAGAAGTGGCAGAAAAGTGAGGTAAAATAAATCAAGCCAATCAATAATATTCTATCAATTTCTGATCATGAATATTGGCCACCATGAAGAGAGAGCACGTATACAGTGGGAAGTGCTGTATTATAAACAATAGATTTAGTAAATATCAGTCAGAATGGTGGTTCAAAGAGTGATGATGGTGTATCTGAGGAGAGTAGTGTATGACGGTCAACACAGCTAGCTGTCATATTTGAATATTTTCAAGTATTTAAATAAGTATGAAGGAAACTATGATTCAAAAATTTTCTAAATTTTATATTAGGCTGAAAACTATCAAATTGCAATATTTTAATGTCATGGTATAAAATTATCCAATTTTTGATATTTCTTTCTATTGCAAGATGTTGAAATTATGAATAACATCATTTTTACATGAGATATCAAATTTCAATATGCATTTATATTTTTTAGGAAGAAAATTTATAGATATTGGAAATGTACAAGAGATTTTATTGGAACTTGTGTATTTCAATATAAATGTGATAAGATACGTATATACGTGCACCAATAATCTTTGCACAGTATAGAAATGGTCAGCGGTTATTAGAATTTGACAGGATACATGGAATTGTAATATTATTTTGTCTAATTACATGTAAATATTTGTATTTTGCTTCAATGCTTGTATTAAATCAGTTTCACAAAATGTTCAAATCTTTATGCTTAACATTAAATGTTTGCATAAAACATTTGAACATCAGTATTTTTTTGATATGCTTGTTAGTGATGATTTGTGAGGAGCTGGTAACATTGAACTGGTTGGTGATGAATGGAGAAAAAGAACAGAACCTTGATATTTTGTAGGCTCCTTATTTAACCTGAAACTAAACAATTATAGTAGAAAGGTTTGTTCTACAATACTAAAGTCATTTGTATGTCAAGAAGAAGGACTTGTGACATCAAATAAAGCCTAATTCCTTTGTTTATATGAACTACATTAGTGGTGATGCAAGAAATCCCATCTTTGAAGACATAAAGCCAAGTAATATGTATCCATAAGCATCCTGGCGCACAGATAATGTTCATTGTTTATATTGACAAGATTAGTGTTCTTTAGTAGCACAGCTGTAGTATGATTAATATATTTATCATGATTAAACTTATTAAAAGTGAATTATCAACTTTAAATATTTGAAGGCTTACACAGCTTAATACTATGAAGAACAAAGCCTTATCCATAATAAATAAAAATCTTATTGAAGATTTTTGACAAGATATTGGAGAATGATTCAAGTAAATCTCAGTACAGAGATTTAAATCAAGACTATTTTTATTAATTAAGATTTGTTTATCTACAAATGTATTTTTTTTCTTCATAATTTGTCAGTGCATTTGCTACTTGGGTAAGAGTATGCAAGTGCAGCTTTTATACAGAATAGTTACAATGCTTTTTAAATACATACACATGTACATTTCTGTTGATTTAGCTATGGGCATTTTTCTATTAAAGCTCCAATGCTACTTGTGTGCTAAGACACTCATTGAGCTTTTGATTGGTCACACATGTTCTAAGATGTACCCATTCACATACTAGACCAGTCAGATGTCTTCATTCCATTGAGTGTGATAACTGCGAAGCAAGGAGGGTGTAATTTACCAAAGTTCCTTTCACATCTCAGTACCACAGGATTGGTGTGGGGTTGGGTAAAATTTAAGATTCCCCTGTCATTTTGGAACATGTTCCATAGGATTGGGGAGATTCAAAATCTTTGCCTTATTTTGGGTTGTTTACGCTTTGGTCCTCTTAACAAATTGGCACATGGTGCAAGGTTTTCAGGGTGGCTGCTCACCAGGAATTATGTGTGAATTATTTGTTCTGGGAATTATACGTGAATTCTACATGAATTTTTCTCATTAGATGTGAAAAATTGCAAATTTTATTAATCCATATTCCATTGAATGTAAACATGTTTAGAAATGCCCTCAGACATGTAAACATGTTTAGAAATGCCCTCAGACAAGTTTTTCACAGTTTAGCTTTTATTTTTATTGAGGAAGGAAAAGAATGCTGTGTGGAAAATAAACCCAGTTCTCTCAATCAGTTTACTTTGTTAGTGTGCATTCTAGAACAATCTATGTGACAGATGGAAGATTATTGCAAGATAAGATTTCTTGAAGTTCATTAGGTAAATTTGAGTTCAAAATACTTGCACAATAAACAATTTCTCGTAGATAGTATATCCCGTAACATTTGTGAGCTTCATGTGTAGATGTATTTCGAGTCTTGAGTAAGTGAAGTGGAACATGTAAACTCCGCACCTTAAATTAAATATTTTAAATATATATACCGTTTATTTGAATTGAATTATAGTTTTTGGTTACTTTGGAAACACATAAACCTTTATATTGTTAATATATTTGTGTATGTGTGTGGGTGAGGAGAGGAGAGGCAGTAATACGAGGGTCATCCGGAAAGTAGTACCTGTTCATGCCATGTGGAGCGCTAGTGATGCGAGTAGGCGCCGCTCAAGGTCAAACGACTTCAGGTGACTGTCAGCTCAGTGTATCCAAAGTTCCGTAGCGCTGTCATTGTAGTTATTGTTTCTGTGAGTGTTTACAATGTTCAAAAAAATTGAAAACGCTGCCACTTGTGAAGTTAGGGCTCTGATCAGATTTCTCAACACCAGGAATGTGCGACCAGGAATGTGCGACCATGTGATATTCGTCAATTAAAGGAGGTTTATGGAGACAAAGTTATTGATGAGTCGTCTGTTCGGCGCTGGTGTCGAAACTTTAACTTGGGGAGGAAGAGCATCAATGATGATGAACGTTCCGGATGCCCATCTGTCATTACGGACGAACTGCTGAGTGCAGTTGACGAATGCATCAAGAACGATCGGCACATCACACTGGATGAAATCTGTGAACAGTTCCCTGATGTTTCACGAACAATTCTTCATGAATTTTTCAAAGATCATCTGAAGTATGAGAAAATTTGTGCAAAGTGGGTGCCTCGCTTCCTTGCTGATGAGCACAAAAATGCATTGAAAAGTGGGAACTGAAAGAAGTTGTGACTACTTTTCTCAATGGACTGGCGGCAGAGGAATATGAAGCTGGGTTACAAAAACTTGTCGCATGGTATGACAAATGCTTAAATGTGCATGGTGACTATGTAGAGAAGTAGTTTAAATTTATTGTTAACAATTACAAAGTTTTGTCAAAAAATATTTGATAGTTTTTTTTCTAAATTAAAAAATGAGTAGGGGTGTAAGGGGTGACCTTCCATGTAGTACAACCAAATGTCAACCTCACTTCCACCTTAGTACACCCTGGACTGCAGACTAACGAGGCTCTGGTGACTGGCCCCATGGCCAGTATAATTTTGTTTGTGTTGGCCTGTTCTTTTGTCCTTATGTGTGATGAGCCTCAGCTTTACAGCCTCAGCTTTTAACGAAAGTCAGAAGATTTTAATATTTTATGATTTTAGTTATGCAACGTTAGAGTTGTTATGCGTAATGGTAAGGGGCAGGACCCCGTATAATGTGACGGGTGCAAAATAGCCTTAGTGCTGACGCACCCAAAATGTTAAATTCAAATTCAAAAACGAGTACTTCTTTCCGGATGCCCCTTGTATGTAAGTTTGAAATAGAGAAAACATCTGCCTGTACCCTTGAATTTTTGGAAACTTCACCTTGAAAACTGGGAATAAACTTGAATTTTATCATGGTTTTGGAGTGGCTGGTCACGCTTGTTTTGATTTGAAAATTCAAGTGCATATTTAGACATTTACTTTACAACACAAGACATAAATTTAGTATTTAGTTAAAAATAATAACAAAAGGGAAGATTTTTGCACTGCTTTATAGACTTTTTATAGATATGTCAGATTGGTGAAGTTATCAGTAATTTTGCTTATATGCCTATATTGGCCAATAACAATAGAGTACAAATTAATCTGCTACATCGCTAATAAGATTATTTATAGTTGATACATGAGAACATTAAAATAAGTGGCATTTTAGTGTGGAGCCAACTTATGACACTGTTAGTGTAAATTAATGAGAACTGTACATTTTGCATAATTTTGAGGATAGACTTTGCGAAAGTGCAATGCATCATTTTGCGGACTGAAAAAATGCCAGCAATTATTTGCTTGATACTGATATTCAGTAAACCTCGATTTTATGTTTTTCGGGGAACCAAGCTGAAAAAAACTTAAGATGTGGGAAAATGTAAAATCGGTGAACGTAAAATTGAGGTTCCACCGTATTAGCGTTGGCTCAGCTTCGGTATAAAATGTAATTTACATGTTTTTATAATTTAATTGTAAGTATGGCAATCAATGTACACACTCAAGAAGGCCCAAATTTCAATTATTTAACTCAGATTTCATCATGATACACAGGCATTTTTTCATGGTTTGATTTCTATTTATGTCTGTTAACACACACTTCAGAGCTTTGGCGATTACTTAATGCATGTTTGCTTGATAATGGTTTTTCACTTCCATATATTCCTGTTTGAATCTTCTCTTGCATCCAACCATTCGTTTACTGTCGTCTTGGTTAGTGTTGGAAGTGGTTGGGGGGAAAAATGTTTTTTTGGGAAAAAAACTGTTTTTTTCCACAGCTTTTTTTGGTTGGGCTTTTTTCACAAAAGTGTCAAATCAATGAAAACACAGGAGTTGGCAGTATTTTTCCTGTTCCATTGTTTTCTTTTATCTCCCTAATGTAAAAGATACACTAATTTCTAAATATAAAATACAATTTAAGCATGTCTTGCGCGTGTACGAATTACTCATTTAGTAGAATATTAAGTATTTAAAATGTAATTTAGAAATACCAAAATATAGTTTACTTACGGTTTGTGAGTATGTACAGTATGCCAAACTATGTTTTGGGAGTCAACTGCTCCGTTCCTCAGGTTATCTCCTTGGCTAGCAAAATTACTTCATAGCCGCGTCAAATAGAAGTAAAACAAGGAGTAAGGTGATACTATGGTAAAAAAGGTTTCCTAACAACTTGTCCATTTCTGATAAAACTCCCATACCCACATTCCTTTCTTTGTAAATCTACCAAAAGCGTAAAATGTCAAAGATAATAACTTGAAAATTTGAAACTTTAAAAAACATTCTGCATTCTGCAAGAAGCAAACCTGATACCTCGCGGGCGAGCGTGTAGTCGCGGCGGTCGAGAAACACTGCCACTAAAACTGAAGTAGAAGCAAATAATTGCCCTCCCCAGGTCAAAGAAAATCTATGAAATAAATCTGGAGTGGACCTACAGTTTGAAATGAGATCCGGAGCACTATGCCTCCACTGAGGATTGAACCTCAGACCCCTTCTTATTACAAGGAAACAGCATTACTTTATTCCACTCCAGAGGCCCATTCATGATTATAAAAGGAACAAATCAAAAAGCAGTCCTTTTCCATCAAGAGTACTTGCAATTGTTCTCTGTGATTTACAGGCTAAATTAAATCTTAATCTCTGATGAAGTAGCTAACAATCTTGTTAAGTATAGAGAACATTCGGACTGAAGCAACACATGACAGTGCGGGAGGGGGGGGGGGTCACATTGAAGTGACAAGTGACATGGCCCCTTCAGTCTGTAAGCAAGCATCCACCACACATGCACAAACAAGACTGAGGCGACATGATGAAGGAGCTTTCAGACTGAAGTCACAGATGACAAGCGACACAGACTTCTTCAGTATAAATCAAAACATTCACCGTGCATGTAAGAAAAACAGACCGATGCAACCGTGAATGATGCATGCCATTGAGAAAACAGTATATCCTGAGCAACATGCAGGTGACATGTTTAGCTCATTGTCGCACTTCAGTTCCAAAGGTTGAATGGATTACTGGATTACTGCTTCCAAGTGACACATGTTACTTGTTGTTTAGGTCTGAAAGTTCCCTGAGAAAACTGTTCAGATGATGTGACAAGGGACAATTGTAGCTTATGTTGCGTTGGTTTGAAAGATTGCATTTACTTCTAAGGGTTGGTTTCCAAGAGCCATGTGTCGCTTCCGTCTCAAAGCTCCGTTAAACAACATTCACGTAATACGTATACTTCTACATGTGTGTTGTGAACAGTAAAGATTTTCAATTGTCCCGAAACATCTAATATTTTAATACTAACATTTGTTTCATATTTTATGACATCAACATTTAAATTGAGACACAAACATGTAAAAGCCTGTTTTAAGTCAATTTTCGTGGTCAGATGTGTTCATTAGGACTTCACGTTTAGTTTTAACCCTAGCTTACCCATGCCACACTTTGTTTTATCACTAAATTTCAAGAAGCCATTTTATTATTGAATCACTGCTTCCTTTGCTGATTATGTATGTGCAGTTTTTTATTAATTATAATAAATACAAAAATTACTATCATTAATAAAAAATAATATTCAATTATTTCACGAGTCTCTCACATATATTTTATCATTCACTAAAACTCAGAAAATCCATAATAATTTTTAATAATGTTTTTTTAGTTTGCAGAAGTGCAGTTGTTTATTAAATATGATAATTACAATAATTACCATTATAACCAACCAATTGCACACTGTGACTGGCATGAGTGTCTCGAGTGAGACACATTCAAAGATGGCGCCTGATATGCCCACAAAGTGCATTTTGCGTCCTAATTACATTAAGTACATTTATGTTTGTACAAACAAAAATAATAATGAAATATTTGGGACATCCTAGGAAACGAAATGTAATGTATTTTCAAACAGTTGCAAAATATAAATAATAGAGGTTTTTTTGCCTGCAAGACCCTCCCCGGTAAGCTAGGTTTAAAATTGTATCTGAACCACTATGCAATATGTGTCCACTGGGATTGGCCAATATCTGCCTCTTTACTGCTACATCATGTAAATTTATTTTAGCTAGTTGTAAAATATGTCACTACAAACTTGTAAACTCTGAACAGTAACTTCAAGTGAAATAGGTTAGCTGTAATTGGTAGAGCCAAAAAAGCCAAAATTTCTGTTTTTTTTTCTTCCCAAAAAAAAAGCCGTCCCTTCCACAAAGCCGGCTTTTTTGTTGGGGACGGCTTCTACCATCTAGGGTTGGGATTTCGAGCTGGCCCCCGTGACCGGGTTCGAATTCCAGCCTGTATATATATTTTTTTAGTGTTCCTTCATCTATTTCATCATATGATCACTCATCTACATCTTCGTAAATTAGCCAAAAGTGGCACAAGAAGCGAAGTAAAATAAAGCAAATCAATCAATGAATTATAATTAGATAATTAGATTAGGCAAGTCAGGTTTGGGGCTCTTAGTATTCCAATAATGCCTCTAAATCATCGTTTCTCAACCTATGGGGCACGACCCACTGCTGAGTACCGATGGGGTGTTTACCGGGTTGCAAAGTTCCGGCTCTAAAATTTATTTACTGTGTCTTAGAAACTCATCACGTTTAAATAACTAAGAGATATTGTTTCAACAATTTAAATTCAACCCATGTTGTACGTAGTCTAAACTCTACATTTCTGTTATTCGCTCCCTACCATTGCTTTTTACCGGCATCTCTAAATTTCAGTATGTGTGTTTAGTTAGATGTTAGACTAGAGTAAATTAGTATTTTAAATTTCATATTTACTTTTCCAGAATGAAGTATGTGTAATTTGTTTAAGCAAGCATAAAAGTGTGCTTCTTAACGTACTCGATGTTAGCAAGAATATGATTATAAACTGGGTGCACACCCAGAGGCGAAGATATAGTACAAGCAATGCAAGCACTGCTTGCATAATTCGAATATCATTTAATGTACTTAATGTTCTAACCGTATTTAGTTTCCATCGCACTCGATTTCGCGAAAAAATGTGGCTGCAAACTCCCCCAGCAGCTCTGTAGCAAGCACCAGCCTCAATGCTTGCAGCCGTTCTGCGGGAAAATAAGGCCTCCGAAGGAGTCACATGGCGAAGCGTGAAATTCTGGTGGAACCCGTCCACAAAGCTTCTACAAAAAGCTGTGCTTTCCGAGCTTGCGTGATTCCCGAAAATAGCCGAGTTCAACCGAAAGCAGAAGGATTCATCTATGGGTATGTTGCCAGCCAAAACTAGTAAAGAATATTTGTCTTCATGAACACGTAAACAAGATCGCAAATATAATAATAATTGTTAGTCATAAAATAACTAAAAGAAGTTATTATCACTGTTCTAAATTCCATATATATCATATTATATTACAAATTATTTTAGATTTCGCGAAATGTAAAACGCGTAAAAAAAGTTGACATTGGGAGTTGGGGCAGTGGAATTTCTGCACCCCCGTGAAGAGTTTTCTCAGTGAGGGAGGGAAGATTGGACGGACCTTGGTCCTGCACCCTGCTTCCTGGTCGGTCCAGCTCAAATTACGCCAGAAGTGTTGACCGCTACCAGTGTTTGCAACTGCCAAATTATTTACGCAGTAATTCAAGTGAGCTCTTTCACAAATTTTACAATCAATAAATTGACTGCTTTTGAATAAAACTTGGGGTGAAAATAAAGCTATCTACTGATATTTGTACATGGCATAGAAGTAAATCGTATACATTCTGCATATTATGAGCACAAGAATATGTTTTAATGATTGATTGATTGATTTGTTGTTTTAAGTCCACTTTATGCACAGTAAGACTAATCGGGACTGGACCTACAGTTTAAAATGGGATCTGAAACACTTGTGCCTCCACCGGGTATCGAACCCGGAACCCCTTGATTACAAGGCGATGCCAGTACCACTGCGCCATCGGGGAGGCCCGAATATGTTTTAAGTTCTATTATTATGACGCAAGTGGTGTTCCCAGGGTCTTTTTACGGTCCCCATTTTGTCATCTTTTCCTTCCTTTGACGTTTTTTCTTAGATTTACTGGGCCAAAAGGGGGTTATGTCTACCATCCACCCTCCCCCCCCCCTTCGCCCCGTGCACGCCATTGAATGACACTTTATTACTTAAATATTAATGTACATACTCGTTCTGCTGAAATGATTCTGATTCCTCCGCGTAATTTTTATCTCCAAACTGATATATCTTTCCTTTGTGACGGATAAAATTAAGGAAATAGGTTGGTATCACTTTGTTGTTTCAGAGATTTTCAAAGTGATCTTGTGTGGATGCTTGCATTTGCAGTTGTGGAAAGCGCGTGGAATAGTGTGAGTGTTTGTTGCTTCGTGCTTTGTGCTGTGAATTTATCGGAATGAACGCATATTTAGGAACGGTTGATGTGAAGTGCGGGTGTATTATTGAGCAATTGAAAATTGCTTCGTTTAGCTCGAGAGAGATAAGTGTTAAAATGAAAATCGTGGAAGGGGGTCGACCAACACCGCATTTACCGGACTTAAAACAAGTTAGCCCAAGGGGCTTTGTGCGACATTTCCAAAGCAATTTGTACCACAAGTTTATTTGGCTAGCAGGTTGTGAAGCACGCAGTAGGTTGTACTGTTGGCCATGCGTATTGTTCGCCGTGCACAAGACGAACTCCGTGTGGTCAAGTGAGGGATACTGTGATCTGAATAACGTGCACAATGCATTACAGAGACATGAAAAAGCAGAATCTCACATAAGGGCATTTTTAACTCTGAAGGAATTCGGAAAATCTCATGTGGATTTTGCTCTGGATCACCACAGACTAGTAACAATCGAGCGCCATAACAAAGTTGTTCGTCAAAATCACGATATTTTAAAGCATCTTGCAAGTGTAACAACCTTTGTTGGTAGTCAAGAATTATCATTCCGGGGACACACTGAAAGTGAGGCATCATTGAACCGTGGAAATTATGTAGAACTTGTAAATATGTTGGCAGAATTTGATACTTTGTTGGCAAGTCATTTGGAGAATTCTACAACATTTACTGGCTTGTCAAGTGAGATTCAGAATGACCTTATTAAAAGCACGAGTGGTGTCATAACGGACGCAATTAAGGCCGAGGTAAGTGAAACCAAGTTCGTAGCTATTATGATCGATGAATCCTCGGACGTATCACGGAAATCGCAACTTTCGACGATCTTTCGTTACGTGACGAAGTCAGGAAAAATTGTTGAGCGTTTCTGGGGGTTGGAGGATGTCAGCAGGAACCGAACTGCAGCTGTAATTGCTGCCCACGTTGTTGAAACAATTCGAAAAGTAGGCTGGGAATCAAAATTGGTGTATCAAACATACGACGGGGCAGCTGTAATGGCAGGGGATCTCTCGGGGACACAAGCACGAGTCAGACAGATTTTCCCTAGTGCAATATTTGTTCACTGTTTTGCACATTGCTTAAATTTAGTACTTTCTCAAACAGTGAGCAACATTAGTGAATGCAAAGTGTTTTTCTCGACGCTAAGTGGCCTTGCTTCTTTCTTTTCGCATTCGACAAATAGAAATGCTGCTCTCGACGATATAGTTAAAGCAAGGTTACCTGAAGTGGTTCAGACCAGGTGGAACTACAGTGAACGGCTTGTACAAAAAACGTCCGAAAATAGAGTGAAGATAATTGAAATGTTTGAGGACATTATTGGCAATGCACAAGACTGGGACAGTGAAACAATTTCTTCTGCGGGTGGTTTCTTGGCATTCCTGGATAGTTTCGAAACCAACTTTTTTCTTCTCTTGTTTGGGGAAATATTTTCCTTGACGGGATATTTATTTAATGTGCTGCAAACCAAAACTATGGATATTGGATTTTGCCTCAAAGAAATTGAAAGTGTCAAAAGTGACATTACCAAGAAACGAGAACAATTTGACATAATTTATACAAGGACAATAGATATTGCAGGAGTACCACAGCCGAGAAGGAAGAGGAACAATGTAGGCGACACAAAATCTCAGTACCAACGTATATATTGTGAAGTTATAGACAACATCATAAGCCAACTGTCTTCACGTTTTGAAAACCTTGAGGCTCTACGATTTGTTGAATTGCTCGATAGCGGGAAATTTCGCATGTATGCTGCTACATTTCCAGAAACTGCCTTCTCATCGCTTATGCAACTGTACATCCAGCATTTTGACAAAACCTTGTTGCACACCGAGCTCAGTATTGCCTATTCTCGGGATTGTTTCCGCAATAAGAGTGTAAAGGACATCTTGAAGTACATTGTAAACAACGAATTACAACAAGTAATGCCCGAACTCCACAAACTGTGTCTGCTAGTACTGACTATACCAGCCACAACAGCATCAGTTGAAAGATGGTTTTCAACGCTGAAACGTATCAAGACATTCACCAGGAACAGCATGGGTCAGGAAAGGTTGTCAGCCCTTGCTCATTTGTCCATTGAGAAGGAACTATTAAAGGAACTCAAAATGGATGAAACTAAATTTTACTATTGTGTGCTTAAACATTTTCTAGAGAAGAAAAGAAGAATGGAGTATGAATATCGTCACTAAGGGTCCAATGGACCAAGAGTTTGAAATTTATTGTGGTGAGTACATCGTCTATGCATGTGTTTCTTTGCTTTGAAATGAATTTTTTATTGTTTGTGTTTAACTTTTTATTTAGTGTTTAAGTTACTCCAATGCGGTTTTTAGGGTGCCCAAAAATACTAAATTACATCATGTAGCGTAAAATAAACAAATGATTCCCATTTTTTTTTATCTAAATCGGTTTGGTCACCGTTTGACCATATTAAATAATAATGAACAAATAAAGGTACTAATAAGTAAGTAAGAAATTCCGTCTCCCTTTAGTCGTATGCGGAAAGTTCGCATATGCAAAACGTTTAATATCATATGAATAACGTTACCTGGATTTTTTTTAAAAAGTAAATGTGACGTTTGCGGATCATATGGTTTATTTTTAGTACAGTCACTTTATTACGATATTTTGACAGATCCAGCGACTGGCTAAATGAGGCTATAAACCTTGAATCTTTCCCCTCGGCATGTTTTGCTGTACTGAAACATTGCTTGCCTCCTTCATAAGACTACGCTTCGCTACTGTGCACACCCTTAGAAGTAATTCTGTAGGTGCCCATCTTATGGGTCCCATGAAGTGTAATATCCTTCAAGGTGGGTCCCAGACTGAAAAAGGTTGATAACCACTGCTCCAAATGCTTTCGTTGTTAGGTTATGCAGGCCTGGTTTAGGACATTCAGCATTACAACAATTTCAATAAGTCTTGTAACATCTTATGTAGTTGGTGCTGGTCTCAAGCAAAACAACCCTTCGAGCCTTGTAGTCTGTGGAATGCCTTGTTGATGGGAAGCAGGGATATTTGCATAAGGTACCTTTATCATCTTCGTTTCACCAATAAATTGCACTTTTCGGAAATCCAAACAGCAGTAATTACTTTCACCAAGTTTCAAATTTACTGTACCTCATTGCCTTGTAATCAAGGGGTCCCAGGTTTGATACCAGGTGGAGGCACATAGTGGTTCGGATCCCACTTTAAACTGTAGGCCCAGTTCCGATAAGCCTTACTGTGCATGAAGTGGATTTAAAACACCAACTCAAATTTAGTGTAGCTTTTTATACAATACCTTGTCTTTCTCCTATGAAACTTGAAAAATCAATAAACCATCAGAACTGTTACCCTCAAGAAGAATTGCTTGCATTTTATTATTAGCTGTTAATGACTGTTACATAAATACGATCTGATAGCACAACTTAACTTCT
Organism: Lepisma saccharinum; assembly: GCF_977018435.1. Classification (NCBI taxonomy): domain Eukaryota; kingdom Metazoa; phylum Arthropoda; class Insecta; order Zygentoma; family Lepismatidae; genus Lepisma; species Lepisma saccharinum. The sequence continues at coordinate 86,088,769 of NC_139238.1, read as the reverse complement.
CTCCCCATTGTAGGATTTGCATATGGCAGTGGCCCACACATGCTTGCTTTCACTGAAAGCGGAGAGTTGTATTCCTGGGGACACAACGGCTACTGTGAACTAGGAAACGGCTGCTCAACGCAGGCTTTATCACCAGCTCTTATTGGCCCAAATTTGACTGGAAAAAAAGTAACAGAAGTAGCCTGTGGAAGCCACCATTCCATGGCGTTGACAAGTGAAGGTGAGGTACGTATAGAAACAATAATTGTTTAATATAATTAGAGTGATACGTTTAGCAAAACACATGGTAAATATTACAAGTAAATGTCATGATTAAATACACACATTTGTGATGGAAAAAGAAAAATGTCGATACAAAAGCTGAGTTCATTTCAGATTCAAAATCTGTATATAAAATGCCGTTTTCGGTATATAATGGTGAATAAGATTTCAAATTTGCACAAAAAACAAAATTTCATGTGTGGAGTAAAACCTTTAGATCTCAGCTTCATGGTGTCTGACAGCAAAAATTGCTTGTAGAGAAAATTTGTGCTTAAATTATAATTTGAAAAAAAGTATATATGCTTTTATTGATTTGTGCAAACATAAGCTTGGGCTTTTTTCAACAGTTGAAATTAAGCTATATATGTTGTTGAGTTACTGTTTGAAGTCCACTTTTTATGCACAGTTAGGCTAATCTGGACTGAACCTACAGTTTAAAGTGGGATCTGAACCACTGTGCCATGTGCCTCCATCGGGTATCGAACCCTGGACCCTTGATTACAAGATGTCGGCATTACCACTTACACGGTGGTTGGTAACATGCGTTACAATAGTTACATGTATTGAAACATGAGACTCACTGTACCAAATGTAAATAATTTTGCTATAAAACATTTTGTATTAATTTATGTATTTCTTGGAGTGTTATTTAAGTTTATTCCTTTTTAAATAAAACACATTTTGCTACAGAGTTAATGAGTGTTCTGAAATTTTATATGAGTCACATGATAATTCAGTGTTGGTAAATATAGTCAAAATTTCATGTTTAAGAAAAGTACAATGTCTTGTCCTTTAATCATTGTAATATTGTGTACGATACATATTTATGTTACTTATCAGTAGAGCCACATATGTATGGTGAATAAAAGATCAAGATTTCCATGACTCACAGGATAAATCAGACTTCAGAAAGTGTCACGTCAGTAAACAAACTCAAAATTTTGTGTTTCAGAGTTTATTTCGCATTTTGCAGTTGATTTTCGCATCATTTCATGACAAAACATGTAGGAAAATGCACCTCACACCTTTAAAAAACAACAAAAATGGACATTACAATGTGTTATTTCACACTTTGTGTTTCCATCAGAACTAAATATGCATGCCTCTACTAATCTTAAACATGTTGGCACAAGGCTTTAATTTCATTATTTTATCTACAGGTGTATGTTCCTTGCATAAGGGAATGAGTACTTTGCACAGTTTCATTTTAACTTGAATACTCCTTGAAGTCTCGCCGGCCTCTGTGGCAGAGTGGTTAACACATTGCATCTCCAGGGGTCCTGGGTTGGAGTCCCAACGTGGGCATGGATGTTTGTGAGTGTCGATTCATCAATTTCATCATATCACTCATCCCCATCTTCGCAAAGTAGCCAAAAGTGGCACAAGAAGCGAAGTAAAATAAAGCAAATCAATCAATCAATCCTTGCAGCCTCATGCCCCACACTTTTTGGTTGGATGATTGCAATGCAGTTCAACATATGATTTTTCTTGTATGTACGTATTGCTTGCATTATAGAATTTTTCCTGTTGTTTACGGTTCTTACAAGCATGTAAACAATTTTTGATGCAACGTTTTTGCAGAACACACACTCCTTTCATGAGAAGGATGAAGTGTGTTCTCCTGAAATGATACATCAAAAACTGTGTTTATGTGCTTGTAAGAATCGTGAATTGAAAGATAAATAGTTCAGCATATGTTTGTTGCTGTGTATGAACAAATTGTATTCATAATTGGGAAAAGAGAGATGCTGTAGTACAGCAAGTTCCAACGAGGATGGTGATAGTGGCCACTGAAATTGATAGAACGAAGAAAAACAGTTTCGCGGATAAGCAAGTTTTAACATATTGTAAATGTGCATCTGTCATGTCTTTCCTTAAGATATTTGTTCCATCTTTCAGGTGTTTGCTTGGGGCCAAAACAACTGTGGCCAAGTGGGCTCGGGCATGAGTACAAATCAGCCAACGCCGAGAAAGGTCTCTGCGTGTATTGGAGGGAAAGTTGTGGTTGGAATTGCCTGCGGACAAACATCATCACTAGCTGTCACTGAAAATGGCGAGGTGGGTGTCCTCTTTATTGATCATAAGAATGGGATGAATCAATTATTTCTCTATCTGTATCAGTCAATACATTAATGAATCAGGTGAATGATCCATTCAAGTCCTTCATGGGATATTTTCCATTTAATATCAAAATAATATTGATTATCATAAATTGTATAGCTCCTTTGTGACGGGCATGTTGAGACTCTGTTTTGCCTCTAAAGGTTCTAGGTTTTTGGTCCTGGTCTAGGTATGATTAGTCAAAGAGCAGCACAAAAGCTATGAAAAACAAGGAAAATACAAACACATTTTTAAGAAATTTGTGTTTGAAATAAACACAAGCTTGTAATTTACCTAGAGTTGCAAAAAAGGCAGCTTTTTGAATAAAAAGCAGGCTTTTTTGGGAAAAAACAGGAAAGTTTGGCTTTTTTGGGTTTTTACAAATTACAGCTAACCTATTTCACTTGAAGTGACTCTTATGAGTTTACAGGTTTGTGACAAATTTTACAACTAGCTAAAAATTACATGATGTAGCATCCCAGTGGACACATATTGCCTAGTGGTTCAGTTACAATTTTAACCCTAGCTTACTGAGGGGGGGAGGTGGGCTTGCAGGGCCACCACATCTATTTTTTACATTTTTCAACTGTTTGAAAATAAATTACATTTTTCTCTAGGATGTTCCCAATATTTCTGTATTACCTTTGCTCATAAAAAAAAAAATGAAATGTAAATAGGAGGCAAAAAGTATGTCTCTTATTTTTCTTCACTTATTTGGAGCATGATTCAAACCCTTTCATTTCATTCTGCAGGTGTACGGCTGGGGCTACAATGGGAATGGACAGCTGGGATTAGGCAATAACATTAATCAGCTCAATCCATGCAGAGTGATAAATCTGCAAGGAAAGGTTATCACTAAAGTCGTTTGTGGATACGCTCATACGATGGCACTGTCGGACGAAGGTGCTCTATTTGTGTGGGGTGCTAATAGCTTCGGCCAACTAGGTACAGGGAATAAGTCCAATCTCTGTGCTGCTGCTCAAATAGCACCAGAGCTAGGAAGGTCAGTTTCATCTTTATTTTCGATAGTTTTTCTGTCTTTATGCAAGACTTGTTTTAAAATAATGAGTAAACAGTTGTGCCCACTTCTTTTGGACTTGCCTCCTCAGAACTAATCCACTCCCCTGTGCACATGTGTATCCAAACAAATTTTCATGGGTGTCTGCTATCATTTCAAATTGAATACCTTTCACCTTGGGGAAAGAAGTAGTTTGTAGGTACCAAATCTGGCAAATAAAGGGGCTGCTGTTTTACCAATATGAAGAGTGGTGAAACACCACTCCTAGAGTGAGCAGCATTTTGTAGAGACAATGACATCTTGGGGGTGTTCACATAATTGATGGGCTTATTATAATACTACAGAGCATTCCCTGGCATTCGCTACGAGACTCTGCGGCAAGCGGCGCTTGTCTTTCCCGGTGAACAGGTCCGCGACAGTCGCACGCTACAATCTGTTTGTTTCGCTGTCCTTGCCTTCGCTCCCTTTCCCTTTCTGTTGACGTTGCAGACTGACGTCTGAAGTTGTGTTGTGTCGTGTTAGTGTGTTGAAGATTGTGGCTTAACATGGCACCACAAAAGTTTACATTACTACAAAGGATTTATCTTGTTGCGTGTTACTTCGGAAAGAGGAATTGTGGAGAAGTGTGACGATGTTTTGCAACAAAATTTCCTGGTGTTCCCGTTCCACATAGGACCACTATATTAAACCTCGTAAAAAAAGTTTAGAGTAACACGGTCAGTTCTGAATAAAAGAAGTAGGAAAAACCCACATGTACTTACTGAGGAAAAACTCGATGAGATAGGACTAAGGTTAGAACAGTCTCCTCGGAAATCTATCCGCTGCCTCTCACAAGAAATGGGTGTTTCAAAAACCACAGCATTTAGAGCCGCTAAAATTCTTAAATCTAAAAATAAAAAATAAATATAAAAAACTAAAAAATAAAGTATACAAAGACAATCCGCACACCATCCGTGAGTTAAAAGAGAGTATTGTACTAGAAATCGGGAGAATTACAGTAGACGAACTTGCACGTGTAAATGCCAATTTCCTTCGGAGATGCCTGGAATGTGTTTGCAGCAGAGGGACATCATTTTCAATACCTTCTGTAGTCAATATGAAAACTAATTTTAATAGCAGACTCTAGCGACTGACGCGGACCCCGTTCACCGGGAAATACAAGCGCTGACACCAGGCTGCTTGCCGCCGAGTCTCTTGGCGAATGTCAGGGAATGCTCTGTATTAGTCAATATGTAGAGTGGTAGTAATAACTACATCCTTAACCCAAACTCTTGTGCAAGTTCTGCAAAAGATGGAAATCTCTTTAAGATTCCATCCTACTACAACCTTAGTGACAATGAAGTTCGACCAGTCACAAATATAGGAGTGCGTTGTGAAAGAAGGAGAACACATGCATATGCTGAACATATTTTATTCAGCAGGCTACATGGAACAAAGGAAAACATAAATTTCCGCTGCAACGCAGCAATGTATGGTGTCCACACAAAATAAAACATTTTCGTCCATCTACACATGACATTGAAGTTCGACCACTGTTAGAGGGGATCCTGTTTACCATGGTGTGACGCCGCCCCGTCGGCGAATAACTGTGGCAATGCGTCGGGGCATGCTGCGGACGAGTCGTTCAAGGTATTCCACATCGATACGGTGCCATTCCCCCTGCTGGCAGGCGATAAGAGCAGCCACTGTAGTGGGTCCCCTCTGTTGCACACGTCGCTTAAGAATACGCCACACATTCTCAATGGGTGAGAGGTCGTGACTCGATGGTGGCCATGGCAGAGTTTGCACGTGATGGCGAGTCAAACATTCTCATGTCAGCCGCGCTGTATGAGGCCTGGCATTGTTGTGTTGAAAGATGAGACGCCGCCTGTGGAACAGGTACCTTCGCACCGTGGGAAGATGCCGCTCCAGTATGCGTGTATAGGCATGTGCATTCACAATGCCCTCACAGACGTGTAGTGGGCCAACCCCAGATGCCGTCATGCATCCCCATACCATCGCTGACGCAGGTTTCTGTACCCGATGTGCATAACATTTTGCTTCATTCTGTTCCTCCTTCCGACAAATGACTGTTTTCCGTATTTTCCCGTACACAACATTGAAAATGGATTCGTCCGTCCACAAAACCCTGTTCCACTGCTGAAATGTCCATCCCCGGTACATTCGTGCCCACCGTAGTCGATTGCCTTTGTTCAACATGGAAAGGAAGGGTTTATGTTTTGCCTTGTACACTCAGTAACCGCATCGCTGTAGGTAACGGCGAATGGTTCTGGTTGACACTTCAATGTGAAAGCGTTCTCGAGTCCACAGTCGTAATTCGGCCACAGAAACATGATTGTTGGTCTGGATATAGCGCGTAAATATCCGTAGGTCACGCACGCTCAGCAGGCGTTTTCGACCGGGGGCCTTACCTGGCTCTGTAGTACCCGCATTTTGGTGGTGTTTGATGATGCAGTGGACGGTTGACTTGGGTAAGTTCAGTTGGCGCCCTATTTCCCGTTCACTGAGTCCATCCCGTTGCAACTCCACCACTCTTCTCTTCACGGTGTTGTCAATAGGTTTGCCCCTGGCCATGGTGATGATGCACTGCGGTTTCTCGGTGCACAGCACGTGCTTATATACGGCGGACTCCCTTATCGTGTCCGTGACGTCATGCTTCCGTCGAATGCGCCACTATCTGGAATTTTCCGTATGGGTCTGGTGCCTGGTCGAAGTTCAATGTCACGCGTATAGTTCCCCATTTTCGTTCTTTACGTGACCTTGGGTGCAACATGCTGGGATCACGATTCTTGCCTGCTCACACGCCTCCTCTTACACACATGCGTCACTTCTGCGGGTCACCCATTCCACCGCCTATGCCTCTGTGCATTTAATCACGTATTCCTTTCTGGTCGAACTTCATTGTCACCAAGGTTGTAAGATCCTACTTCAACCTACCTTCTAATGCTGAACCATACTCAGTAATGTCGCAAGCAGCACTTTGCTTATGTGGGATGCCAAAAAGGATGTTAGGAATGTTGAATAGATGGGAGAAGCATTACTGTGACGTTTATCTACTCTTAGCTCACAAATTCTACTAAGACCCAGAGTTTTGTCCAGAATGCATATGGGTCAGTCCATACCGTATGGTGCAACACTTGTTGCTTGACAATTTTTAAAATTTTCCATATTTTTGTTGTTCTAACCCCTATGTAGGGGTAGTTCAAAGCAGGCATTTTTCTAAAATGTGACTTTGTTTAAAAATGGTGGCCAGTTTTTTGTTTCATGACTTCGGACTTTTTTTGGCCTTTGCAGACTTGCGATAATTAATGATATAACAGCTAAGAAGAATGATAGAAAGCTGTTGTAAAAACATTGTTTTCAGTACGTTTCAAGTTTTAATTTATGTTGTGTACTTTTTCACCACCTGTAATGAAAATGGCAGAAGTTCAAGGCCAAAACTTATATTCAATTTTGAAGAAAAATCAAAGTTTAGTATTTTCTTTAGGAGGGAAGTAATGTCATATCAGAGCATTTTTTTAGAGGTAATATTTGAGCTCTGCTGCTGGTTTCCTCTTTTAGTTATAGCTCTTTGGAAATGTTTGTTTTTCATTTCTTTCAAAATTTGAGCCCCTAGATCTCTAGTGGGAGACCTAATAGAAATTTAATATTTACAGCACAAAGAGTACTCCACCTGTAAAAAAAAATAATTGAGATGGATATTTCATGGATAACAGGGGGGAATTTGGGCAAAAAAGGTAAATTTGTTATTGGTTACAAATATATATTTACTTTTAATGAACTATCATGCAATTAAAATATTGTATTTATTAATTATGTCATGCAAATGGCATAGTAAGTCCATTAGTAGCTATTATGAATGAAAAGTTGTGTAAGGCAGAGGTTTGTCTGAACAGGTTTTGTTGTATCTCCACTTCTCGTCAGAAATGAATTCATGACATTGAGTTCCATACATGCTAATGCATCACGTTCCAATGCAACATATCTGAATGTCAAGTGGTGTAAATTATCAACAATAATAAAATGTTTACGCAGATCATGCAGTCTATTTAAAATCCACATACGCCAAACTTCAATCACCTATTCTGAAAACTTAGTGCAGATGGACATAGGACAACATAGTGTTCAGCTGGCGATCTGCATAAAATGGGTAGTTTCTAGGGATGGATGATATCGGAAATTTGATATCACAATATATCATCATAGATGATACGATATACCTATATTTTTCTATATCGTGATATTGGCGATATGTTATCTCGATGATATATACCTAGTCTTACCATAAATACTGTCCCAAAGTTGTGAGTAAATAGACACAAAATGGTGAGAGATATTGTAATATCAGAATAACATGAGGTGCATGGATGCATTATGAACCAAAATCACAAATAATTATTCGAAATGGCCACCTTTGGCACTAACACACTTCTGAAGTCTTCGTGGCCACGCATCAATTGAATTACGCAACACATCGACTGGAAAATGAGCAACTGACTTCAAAAGAGATCGACCGCTTTAAACTTTCAATATTGGGATGTCTCTTCTTCCAAGCCATCTCCTGAAGCTTGGACCACAATTTGTAGTCCAAAGGGTATAGGTCCGGACTTGCAGAAGGCCAATCTGAAGTGGAAATGAAGTCTGGAATATTTGCTATGAGGGCACACTCCATTTCTGTGAAAAAGGGGTACAAACATCAGCCAAAGTGTACCAGCAGACTGTGCTTGAGAAACTATGCAAGAATCTTACCGAGACCATCTTCCATGGAGAGAACTGGAGCTTCCAGCAGGACTCAGCCCCAGCACACAAAGCACGCACCACCCAGCAGTGGTTGGAGGCAAATGTTCCTGACTTCATATCCACGTCAGATTGGCCCTCTGCCAGTCCAGACTTAAACCCTTTGGAGTACAAATTGTGGTCCAAGCTTCAGGAGATGGCTTGCAAGAAGAGACATCCCAATATTGACAGTTTAAAGCGGTCTCTTCAGAAGGCAGCTGCGGAGTTTCCACTTGATGTGTTGCGTAATTCCATTGATGCGTGGCCACGAAGACTTCAGAAGTGTGTCAGTGCTAAAGGTGGCCATTTCGAATAATTATTTGTGATTTTGGTTCATAATGCATCCATGCACCTCATGTTATTCTGATATTACAATATCTCTCACCATTTTGTGTCTGTTTACTTACAGCTTTGGGACAGTATTTATGGTAAGACTAGGTATATATACTGCCAAATATTATGACAATATATCTCCAGATATCATGACGATATATTGCTGACATGATATATATTGCCAAATATCATGATGATATATCGTCAACATGATATAGATCACCAAAATATTGTGATGATATATTGTCTACTTGGTATCACCTGGACAATATTTTTTCAATATTTCGATATATCATTTGGATGATATATCGCCCAACACTAGTAGTTTCATGTACAACCCTCGGAGAAAGAAAATGGGTTGTTTGAACAGAGTAATGTTCATACCACAGCTTTTCCCATTCCACTTCTAATATCCTTCCTGTTGCTTTTTGTTACAGGGTTATTGACATAGCAGCCACACATTATAATCACATATCAGCAGCTATGACTCAGAATTCAAAGATTTACATGTGGGGACAGTGCAGGGGTAAGTGTCAGAACAGTTCATGTCAATAATGTGACGATGACTCAGTGAAATTTAGATGTGGTTTATCTGCACAAAATTTTGATTGATTGGATAGTGAAAATAATTAGGTTATTTGATTGGACAGTGAAAATAATTGGTTATGTTATTTAGTTTTCAACCTAAACTCAAATGAATATACACTATATTATCGGGCCTGGTGAGCACTCTGTTGATATAACAAATCACAAAAATGTACTAAAAACAGTATGAGGATAACCGTAGTATCAGCACCAATATATCTTTGCATGAATATTGTCAAATCTTAAAATAACTTATTAGGCCAGTTGCACACCGGATCCGACTTCGCACGACATGACGTGACGAGTCACAAAGCGACACGATGAGCCATTTTGTTAGCTAAAATCTGATGGAAGATTTCGTCCATTTACGCAATAGGTCTAGGTATGTCTTTTATAATTTGGGAAGCTGGTTAACAATACATAATAATAGTTTACAGCAGAATCAATGCGTCAATGTACGAGTATTTGTTAATGTATCATTTTACATGATGTAAACAAAGTCCCAAAATTCTATTGATGTATATTATATTTATTTCACGTCATGTATATCATCAAGCACATACTTCTTGTATACCGGAACATAACATGAAGAAGTAAGTGAATATACTCTACTGTGGTTAGATGTAAATAAGATGTTAACTTCTGCACTTTGAAGTGCATAATTTCAGATAACATAAACTATTCAGTCTCGAGAATCTCTTGCATTACAGCTTGTTATTCCTTCTATTTTCTGCTGTTATCATTAGTGATCCTTCCCATTTTCATTGTTTGAGTAGCTAACTTGAAAAAACAAATATTTTTTTGTTATGTCACATATATCATGCTTAATACATGTTATTTTTTTTTATATGCAAACTCGCTTTTAAAATTGTACCTTTGTCCCTTCCAGGGTTCACTAACAACAGTGGCAGTACTCTTACTACTTTGCCTTTTTTCCCTCATTTTTTGGTTACCATGCCTACTAAACGTGTAAAAATTATTTCTGGAATTTACCTGAAAGAACTGCCTGGAACCATCCCTTATCCTTCCATCATTCCCATATACTATATTGTGAAGTTAGAAATGTCTAAACCCAACACTTCTCATCAACACTACATAATGCAATGTGCAACAAAGGTGAGGAAGATTCTAATGAATGTAAACTTGTGGTCCAACTCCAAAATTTCCATTCACACCTTTCCCTCTTCACAAGATAATACGGACATAACGTATAAACAGGGCTCGAAAAATCCCAGTTGCCAGGTTGCCATGGCGACTAAAAATTTCAGCCTGGCGACTGGGATCTTTTGCTGTAATATTGCCGTCCTTTTAAGTTTGCATGTACAAAATTTTGAAGAGTCTAAGTTCAAATTGCAGTACAGCGTAAGTTAGCAAATTATTTTCTGGAAAAACTCAATATGCTGACCAAGGCAGAAATTTATTTTATTTTAAAACATAAACTAAACGTAACGTTTCAATCTTTTAGCAAGGTCTTTTTCAGACTCTGTACCAAGTACAAAAGACCTTGCTAGAAGGTTGAAATGTTACATTTAGTTTATGTTTTAAAATAAAATAAATTTCTGCCTTGGTGAGCATATTGAGTTTTTCATATCATGGAAACAAGGCCTAATGGTGTTATGATTATTTTTTATCAACGTTGTGAACATTTCATAGAATCTGTAACTATTCGTTACTCCTTGTCCACAAATTCCTAATTTTCTGCTTTCTCACATGATTTAGCAATGTTTTGAATACGGTGATGCTCAACTTCTTATAGTATGCACAATTGCCAGTAGGTGGTTTCCTTCCACCTGAATTTCAGAGCTGGCACCTAGCTCTGATAAAGATTTTTCGAGCACTGCGTATAAATAACAATTGTGTTAAATAAAGTAACATAGTAGTTAAATGTTCGGCATCCATGTAATTAATATAACCATTCAGCTATGTTCACAAATTCTTAAATGTCACACTTTTGAACACAAACATTCTTTGCACCGACATTGATTTGGTCATCCATATTTTCTGTTTCATAATCTCTTGTGTCCAAATATAATTACGTTTAATTTGCAATTAAATAACAATATCACCACCATGATACTGTTCCCCAGTTTGGAAATTTTGGTTTATAATTTTCCGATCTGTAATGATGTTTGTGGCTGAAATGAATGGATTCACACATGCACAGATCGTTTCGTCGCAAGCTGCACCTTGTGATACCAAATTCCCCAGACATTCAGTGTTTTACCGCAAACCGTCACAACGTGACTCGTGGTGACTCAAGTCAAATGTTTTGTCCGGTGTGCAGATGCCCGTAAGAGCCTCGTGTTAAATGTTCCCCAAGTAGGTTTGCAATAAAAATGACTCGTCTCGTTGTGTCGGATCCTGTGTGCGGTTGGCCTTAAAAACAAGAATGGTGTCATTCATCTTGGCAGGATGTGGGTGGCATTTAAGAAAGAGTCTCCATTGGGGGCATTCCAATAAGTTATTTTAATGCATTAAGATATTATGTATATACATAATGATTGCCCCCCTCCAGCGACCAAAGGTTTACAACCAAAGAGAGGAAAGGAGGGGGTATTGCTCCTCATTCCCCTTCAAATATCACCCTGGTTTTATCAACCAAAAATCAACACAAGACTAGAAAGTTGCTACTTCTCTGAATGTTAGTTGTAGTTACAAGGTGATATGAGAAAGTTTGAAGACTAGTTTACAAGAAAGTACTTTAAGCAGTGCCCCAGCATTCCAGACACTTCTGGAATGTGCCCCAGAAAATTTTTCAAAGCACCTTCTGCAATTTGCACTGGATCTCCTATGTGGTGTCAACCTTTAAGCTGGATCTTCATCTTTGGGAAGAGGGCAAAGTCTGCAGGAGCCAAATCTGTCGAGTAGGTGTGTATGGAAGTGAGTTCATGATGTTTCCGCCGATAAACTCACATGTGAGTAGAGCTCTGCGACAGGGTGCATTGTCGTGGAGCATCCAGTTTTTCGTGTGCATTTTCTGTTCCGTATGACACACCGACAATGGCAGCAATGTTGTGGATTGTTCTCTGATGATCCTCATGTACATGTTGCCGAATGTTTTAGACATTTTCGGGGTAGCGCTCGTTGAAAGTCTTCCTGATCTCTTGTCGTCTTCCAGTGATGTTCTTCAGCTCTCGAAGCATGTGTGCCACTCAAAACATCTCGACAAGAATCTCTGTGGCAGATTTTGTCAGTTTCACACAGATTTTCACAATTGCTCTTTGTTCTGACTTGCTGTCCATGATGAAATCGTAGATATGGTAATCAGGGTGGCGACAGACCTGGAAAACCTGGAAAACCGGGAAAAGTCAGGGAATTTGAGGTGTTAAAAAAAGTCAGGGAAATGTCAGGAATAAATTTTTTAATATCATATTTACTCGAATCATTCAATCATAAAAGCAAATCACTTTCTTCAAGAATTGACTTTTCTCTGCCAGCCCTGCTAAATTTCACTTTCCATCTACTGATTTATACGAGGGGTGGCCAGAAAGTAATTTCCAATTAGTAGGGACATTGATAAATGATAATTGCTGCGAAGTTATGTTTAGGAATGTGCAGTGATGTCCGGACACATTTCTCGCCCGTTTGAAATAACGAAATAATGCGAATTTGGCATAAAATGCGAATTGTTGGCGTTTTTGGCGATTTTTTTAAAAGGAAATGTCCTAAAATAACAAAACATTCCATGAAATCCAACATTCTTGTCTTTTCTAGGCCATGTTTGTATAAATAGAATATGCACGTTTTCGAACATTTTACTCAACAGTAAACTATAGAGTTATACGTAGATGGAATAATTCCGACAGCCACATTAAATTGTGTATTTCCCACGATTTTTTCAACTTCTATCAAAACCATTTGCATCCCAGAGCAAAGTGGCAGGGTTCTAACAGGAGATTGAGTGCGTATCTACCGTCACACGGGAGCCACATCTTCATATTTGTCGCACGAGCTATGTTTTGAATTACCAAGCTAAGGGCTCACCATTGGCATTTGTTGAGCGAGTAATAATGGAGCTCAGTCGTTAGGGCATCTGACTACTTGCAAGAGACCCGGGGTCGATCCCCTGAGAACCGGGATGTTTTCCACCTATTCAAACTGCTACGGCACCCACCCAGCATCATATGAAGCTGGTACCTTGAGGAAACTTTGAGGGATAAAAGTAGCCAGGAGCGTGATGCTGATCACATCACCCCCACCTTCAGCTGTGATCAAGAAATTTTGAGGCCCTAACTCCACACCCCTATACACCTTCATGGAAAAGTGCAGGAGAGCACTTTACTTTTACTTCCACAAAAATCTGTTCCAACATATCAAACTGTCACGAAAATAAAATAAAAATTAAAAATTATAGTTTAAGAGCACAATGGAGTATTAAGTTTCGGTATATTTGGCAGATAAATGTTCTAAAACAAAAACGCGAATTAACGTAACACTAACAAGTCAAAAAAAGATGTTGACAATTTTTGGTGCTATAATATATCTGTATCTGTCACGTGATATAGATTGATTAAAATTTTTTGGGTGCGTCGCCACTTATGGTCATTATGCACCCTTCAGTATATACAGGGTAAATTCCATTATCTAAAATCCTTACCTTAAAATTAAAAAAGGGGTATGGAAAATAACTTTCCCAAAATAACTTTCAAGATATCAAACTCGAACGAAGAGGCGTAAGCCATGTGACTTACAATTTGAAACAGTAGTTTAAAATCACCATGAAGGTATAATTTCAAATATTTGCCAGAAAATGCGCTAAAATGAAAATGTGAATTTTGGGATAAATAACACCATATAGTAAAAAATAGAAAAATACACCAATTTTTAAAAAAATAAAAAACAAGGTCACCACTGATTAGGCATAAATAAAACATGAATATCAGTTGTAATTTATTGGATTAATAACATGCCACTTCTTCCTGCCTGCATGTGTGTGTGTCTATCTCTGAACACTAGTGCTGCATATAGGCACCATTGGAGTTTTTTTCAGGATGCTCCTTGTATATGAACTTTCAGAAGCTTTTATTATTAGGGTTTTCCTGTTTTATTGTGTGGTTAGCTAAATCAGGTAACTATATAATGCAATTCTATAAATTCCTTGCGTTAAATTTCTAATACCTACATACCCTATTCGTCTGTAATAATGGTATAACTGCATGGTGTCAGTTTCACAGTCCTTCATTTGGATATACTCTACTGAAGCAGAAATCCCATTTATAATGTAAGGGAATATGACACTTTCTTTTGTTCAATTCAATTGTTTCATTTATATGCAAGAGTTAAGTTGTTTGCTTTACAGAGAAGAGAGAAGTAGCTGTATGCATCGAGAAATGAGTCTGCACTCATGGTTCTTGCAAGCAAAGGAATCCAAACCTCAGTGGAAATATCAACATAATAACGAGAATGTATAAGGAGACTGATAAATTACAAATTGTATTTCTTAATCAATCACTCTTCACTCTTATCTCATTTAGTCGTGACTTTAAAAATAATCAAGTATTTTATTTTAAACTTACTGCGTATGACAAAATTCTGTAATTCTTCCCAAGCTTGTGAATTGTAATAATTTTCCAAATTCACTATTTTGCACTTTGAATTCAAATCATAGAGAAATTAAGTGAATTTCATAGAAGATAATATTGGTACTTAACAAATCCATACGTGGATCTGTATGAGTTTATTATATCCATTTGCAAAAACATTGATTTAGTTTAGTTTGTAATTGTCAGGGATAAATGTAAATTTTGTCCTGGAAAACCTGGAAAAGTCAGGGAATTTCATTTCTGCTTGTTTGTAGCCACCCTGGTGATGCATGTGGTCAGAATAGCACCAGTTGCACAGCTCCCTTTGTATACAGGACGATGTCTCTTGGTACACTGACTTATGAAGGTCGGTAATCCCTGTAACCAGAGGGGAGGAGAGGGAGATAGCATAAATCTTCGGCAAGGAGGCTGTTGGTAGTTAGTGCGGTAAAAGTGTTGTGTGAAGCTGCACAATGCCTAGAAAAGGGTTGACTTTTGGTGTTCTGCAATAAATTGCAAGAACAATGGAGGAAGAAAACATGAACAAGGATAACATAAGTTCCTTCCGCTTCTCAAAAGAATCAGAAAGGTGTTTCTTTCCTTTGCATATTCATTCACTGAATACCATTTTCTGAAAGTCGCACAACACTTAATTTTGATCATGAATAACATAAAAACAGAAATATACTCACCATTTTTTTTACATTACAACGATCCGTCCACTGGTGTATCTAGACCTCATATTTGACAATCAAGAGAGAGTTGTTTTATAGACTTGATTTATTTACGTGTAAATTTGGAAACTTCTCATGAAATGTTTTATTCCAATATTTGTGGCAATAATCGCTTCTCAGTACTAATTTAAGTTAATGTACATTATTATTTTTTATCGGCCGCGGTGGTCTATTCGGTAGGGCATGTGACTGACTTGCAAGAGAACCGTGTTCGATCTAAGGTTGCAATTTTTCCGGCTTTATCCCGGCATAAAGTGGGTCTGGAGCTCACTCAGCCTCCAATCAATCTGTACCTGGGGGCAACAAAGGTAGCCGAACCGTGGTACTGATGACATCACCTCACAAATGACAGAGATCGAGAATATGTGGGACCCTACCCCCATCCTCTAAATGTGCCATCATGACATAGTGCTATGTGCACGTATATTATTATGTACATTGCAATTAGTATTATTATTAACATTGTTATTAATGTTTTTACTATCAATATTAGGGAAAACTAGTTCACAAAAATATCTGCATTGCGAGCGGAGCAAGTACGGAAATTTTGAAATCTATTTTTTGAAAATGGTCAAGATCATTAATTTAATAATAATCAATATATTTATTTATTGTAACATGTATAAATTCTGCTGTGTTCAAAATGAGCAACAAAATTGTTTCTATATATTTTTTTGCAACCGAAAACAATATCAATTTAGGCTAACAGGTCGTAAACACACTCAAAATATTATTAATTTTTAACATGGTACCAATGCTAGTGAGTCATAAAATGTTGGAAAACAAATTACCAAATTTTAGGCAAAACTCGATAATTTAGATCAACTTATTACAGTAAATTTTTAATTCGATGGGGAGAAATTACCCTTTTTGCTCTTCCTGCGGATGCCCTTGAGGGGCAGGGGGAGAGTGCCAGTATCTGTAATGGCAGATAAAAATCAGTAAGCATGCATACACAATTATGTTTAAAGACAAAAAATTGTAATGAGAAAGCTAAAATTGCTTACCAGAAAACAAAATACGCGAATATGAAGTTTTTGCATAAATGTGGAATCATGTATAATTAAACGATGAAGAGAAATATAAAAATGCTTGTATAAAATTTGAAGCTTGTTCCTGCATAAGCTTGTCTTCATTCAGTGACTGGCGCAAATCATGTAGCGTTTAGTCCTATGAAAGAGACAGTCGTATGATTTTGTAGATATTCGGCATCAGTTTTCCCTAAAACTAATGTTATCTTGAATATCCTCTTTCGTCAGGCTACTGTTAGATTTTATTAGTCCTACTAATTACTTCAATCCCCCCCCTCTCTTGCCTGTTTCCCCTGTAATTTATTTTCATCTAAGATTAAAGGGGCAATGCCTCCTGATTCCACTGTGGTTGTGCCACTGCATTTAATTATACTTTTCAATAAGCTGTAGATTTTAGTCTGCCGAATGTCATGCTTTTGTTCATTATTCTTTGTATTTCTCTAAAAAATCATTTGTAGGAAATGTGTAGGACAGAATTTTTTGCAAATGCAAATGCATTCAAAAATATTACCCATTATCATGGTCACGATATTTGCGCACATTTTGAAAAGCATATCAAGCAACTTAGTGAAAGGAACAGGTCAAAATATTTCTGTAAATCACAACACAAAGTATTACGCGTATGCTCTAACATTGCGGGCGAGAGGAAGCTCCTTGCCAGGAAGGTGGTGGCCGCAGCCTGATGAAGCATTGTTGAAACAACACGGGAGTCGATTTTCTTGGATCTCTTCCGACTGCCGCAAACATATGAGTCAGACCTAGTGGCATCAATGCCAGCATATGCTCTGCCTACCTGGGGACAGAAATTCTCCCCGACAAGCTCTCCGTATGCTTCGTGCTGTAACTGTGCCTGCAGACTTGTGCTGCCATCTGTTGACATGTTACGTAACTAGTCTCAAAACATTTTGATATCACCTTGTATTCTTCATTCGTTAGCATACAATGTTGATTGGTTTTTATTTGTTAAGTAGTGATTTTTCTTTTGCCTATTCCAACATAGTTTTGAGACTGTCATCTTAAGGTGAACAGATTTATTTTGCCATGTAGTAGACATGACTAGATTTTCATTATTTTCAGTGTGTGTGTGTATATATCCCCTCCCCCAAAAGGTGTACCTTGTTGAAATGTTGGAAACCACACACTATTAAAGTGGAATATGATTTTCTTTTCCTTGCATAGTATTTACTAGTTACAGAGCACTGTGCATCTTCAACAATTATTTTTTCAGGTCAGAGTGTATCATCTCCTACGGAAACGCCTTTTCGTCAGCTCCACGATGTGTTTGCGTGCTTTGCAACCCCAACTGTGATGTGGAAACCATTGGAAGTCAATGTGGAAGCCACAATTAAAATCACCGATAGTCTTAGACTTGCCTTTGATGACCAGGTGAGTTGGTTCAACGAATATTTAAGTAGATGAAGATGAACAACTCTTGCCAAATAAATATTTGTAATACAATAGAGTTGTAAATTTTTCTTGCTTATACTACGAGGGCTGCTATTTATGTATCCGGAATAACAAAAAAAGAAAAAATGTATAATTGAAAATGGTTTTATTGTTTTTCAAAATATTCTCCATGATGATCGATGCACTTTTGCATATATTTGAACCAATTCTCATAGCACTTTGTCCATTCCGATTGAGGTATCTCGAAAACATGCATTTTGAACGCATAAATCGCTTCTTCTGGCATCGAAAATCGTTGACCACGTAGCTTATTCGTCATGTAAGGGAACAATAATAAATCATTGTTTGCTAAATCAGGACTATATGGAGGATGACCCATCAATTCAATGTTTTCACCGGTCAAATACTGAGTTGTTTGGACCGATGTGTGACAACTCGCATTGTCATGGTGAAGAATGATCCTGCGTCGCTGGTTGTTTTGTCTGATTCCCCAAAGACTTCTGGCAAACAAATGGTTGTGTACCATTCAGAATTGACGGTTCTACGATTTTCTAGTAGCACTAGCCACATGTCTATTTTTACAAAAAAACAGGCGACCATTTGCTTTGAAGTGCTTCTTGCACGAACAACTTTTGTTGGGTTTGGCTCATCTTGGAACACCAACACCGTCGACTGCTGTTTGCTTTCGGGCTCATATTCATAGATCCAAGATTCGTCATCTGTGTAGATGTTATACACGGCTTTTGAAGCACCACGATCGTATTTTGTGAGTATTTGTGTGCACCAATCGACACGAGCCTTTTTTTGAGCGATTGTCTAATTATGTGGGATCCAACGTGAACAAGTCTTCTTCACGGCTAAATGTTCATGCAATATCTTATGTATGCTAGTAATGCTAATGCCCAGGGATGCCTCAATCTCACAATATGTCACATGATGATCTTGCATTATCAGTTCTCGCACAGCATCAATGTTTTCTGGCACAAGAACCGATTTTGGACGGCCTTCTTTAGATTCGATACCCGGTGGAGGCACATGGCACAGTGATTCGTATCCCACTTTAAACTGTAGGTCCAGTCCCGATTAGCTTTCCTGTACATAAAGTGGACTTAAAACAACAAATCAATCAATCATTTAGTGCATGTACGTTAACGACAAAATGGTACCGTGATCAGTTTGTTATGAGGTCCTCTATACAGTATGTGATCTGCAGGTGCCATTTTAATCACACTGTATATGTTTTCCATTGGAACTATACCACAGGAATCTACCAGTTTTGCTTTAAAATACAGCAGATTGTTTGTAATTCACACTCTAAGGAGGCACAAAGAAAATTTGAATTAACAAAAACATGCATTATTAAAGACTGATTGATTGATTTTCTTTATTTTACTTAGCTTTTTGTGTGACTTTTGGCTTATTTGCGAAGATGGAGATGAGTGATGATGTGATGAAATTGATGAATGAACACTCGCAAACGTGCATGGCCAGGCCAGTATTTGAACCCGGGACCCTTGGCATTATAGCACAATGTGCTAACCACTATGCCACGGGGGCCGGCACATTATTAAAGAAACTCAATAATGTAATACTAATGTACTGCAGTATA
The DNA here is from genome assembly GCF_977018435.1 of Lepisma saccharinum. Taxonomy (NCBI): domain Eukaryota; kingdom Metazoa; phylum Arthropoda; class Insecta; order Zygentoma; family Lepismatidae; genus Lepisma; species Lepisma saccharinum. Next base: position 86,069,393 of record NC_139238.1, on the reverse strand, counting down.
AACAGAAATAATAAACATGCAGGTGACCTTACCATAAAAATTGCCGTTTTTTTGTGTGTGGCCCCATAGCGCAAGCCAAAAACAATTTCTCTCACAATAGTAATTAAGCTACCAGTAAATGCAAAACACCTTTAAATAAGTACACTTTATTAACACACAAAATCACATACAAATGTAACAACATTAGCTACTTCTCACTTAAAAGAAATTTGTGATTTTTGTTTTTTTATTTTTACATGGTTAACAAAAATCTTCACTTTTCATGTATTGCATGAAACAAGTCATCAGTAACATTTGCTTAAGATTCAACCAGCCACACTTCACCAATGTGAACAATGTACCCTGACTTATCATACGTAATTGACAACTGAGGGCAGATAAGAAGACTTTCACAAATCATTGGCTAGTGGGGAGGGGTTCAAGGATGAACACCTTCACACACAAGGAGTAGGCAATCTCACATTATTGATGAGAGGGTAGAGAAACTTTCCCTTCCCTAGAGCTGTCTCTCGATAGCTGCCTTTGAATTATCCAAATACAAAGTTTGAAAATTCGAATTATGTATGAATTTTTAACTTTGTTTCAATAAGAATTTCGAGGGGAATAAACTACTCTTTGAATTTTTCAAGTTCAAATTGGATTGATTTATATCAGGTTGATTTAAATCGCAACTCAAATCAAGATTTAAAGCAGGTAATTTTTTGGGGAAAAAAAAATCAGATATGAGAATCACTTTTGGTGGAAGTATATTAATCTCAAAATAATTTAATGATTTATTTATTTATTTATTGAAATTTCCAGTACAGCAGAAGCCATTTTAAACCAGAAAGAAGGGAAGCAAAATATACATAGGTTGATTTTTAAGTAGTGGCAACTATTTATTTTCAAAATACGTAACATACATACCAGGTTCAAAGTTGTATAGGCCTTCAATGTAACCACCACCGTTGCGTATTATGTGTTCCCAGCAAAGCGGAAGCCTTTGGATACCATTAGCACTGCGTGATATCTGGATGGTGCGTAGAGATCCTATCTATTGCCTGAATAACTTCTTGAATTGTTCGGAAGCGAATTCCACAAAGTGGTTCTTTCATCTTTGGGAATAGGTCGAAGTCACAGGGACTTAAATCCGGAGAGTATGGGGGGTGGTAGAGGACTTCCCAGCCCCATCGATTGAACAAATCAGACACAGCTTCTGCTGCATGCGCTCTTGTATTGTCGTGGAGAATAATGTGTGGGTTTTGCATGAAGTGTCGTCGTTTTCTTCTCAGAGCTGACCGCAAATTGTTTTGCAAAAACTGACATTAGTACTCAGCATTAACGGTCTTCCTTGGGGGAACGGTATGTTTTGCAATAACACAATGATGGATCCCAATCGTAGGCAAGAATCACCATCACTTTCATATTGGTGGCGGTTGGTCGAACTGTTGTTGTTCGCGGTGACCCATGATGATGCCATTCGTTCGATTGGCGTTTCAGTTTTGGTTCTTAACATTTGGCCCAGGTCTCATCAATTGTAATGATATGCCGTAAGAAGGCCTCTCCTTCGCGCTCATAGCTCTGCAAATGAGTACGAGCACCGTCATACCGTAGCCATTCCTGCATTTCCGTTAAATCATGTGGAACCCATCTTGATGCAATTTTTTGCATTCTCAGCGGGTCCTTGAGGATGTGAAGCACAGTAAAAGGCGCCAGTCCTGTATCTTGGGCTAACTCACGAATCGTGGAGTTCCGATCCATCTGCACTAACGCCGACACAGTTTGCACGTCTTCATCACTTACTGGTGGATGACCAGACCGAGGCATGTCTGACACATTTTTGCACCCTTCTCTGAAGGCACTTACCCACCTTGCTACTGTTCGGTAAGGTAATGCAGATGCACCGCAAGCCTCTTGCAGTCCTTTGTGACACTCTCGTGCATTGCGACCTCTAGCACATTCAATTTTTAACCAACTACTCTGCTCTTGCTTCGAAAACATTGTGACGGTATACTGCTAACGCGAGCACTCATGCATAACTGCTCTGTTCCTGTTGTCACTGCGCATGCACAGTGGTGGCAGAAGGGTGTGTTCATTTGCTCTGAGGGAAGGTAGGCATTTGACTTACTTGTGGTATACACGCTACAGCATAGTTGCCACTACTAAAAATCAGCCTTTTGTACGTACTGATGGGGTAAAGCTCATACGAGAGGAAATGTAATGTGTAAACTGCAAACACCCTTAAATTTCTCTTGATTTAAAATTCCATAATTGTTATAGGCAAAATAGCAAGGATTTTGTGTAGAATAATATACAAAATACTAATTGTGTTAAACCGTAAATAGTGTCATTATCATTAAACTGTAAATATACATTTCAGCTGATATTCTGCAAACTATCATTTAAAAAGTTACCAAACTTCATCTACATAAACTATAAAAAATATTTTAAGTTACAATTATATAGTACATCCAGAATGTTATAGTTTCACTAGAAGAAAAGTTACTGAAATTATTATAGTTTCATTAACACACATAATTCCATAGTAAATTCATATTGTACAGTATCAGAAACAGAAAAATGTATATTTTCATATAATTTTTTATTTGCTTTAATCAAACTGTTCAAATATTTTACATTTGCCAGGAAAAGACTTTCTATAAAAAAAAAACATCATGTATGGTGCTAAAAATGATGCAAGCAATTTTAAGCATGTTTTTTAAAAAAAAAATCGATTTAAATAAAAGAAAATCATGAAAAATGATGTTTTAAATAAAGATCATGATTTTTATCTACCCTGGTCCACTGTATTCATAATTTCACATGAGATAATCATATGATCACAAAATTCATTTGTCCGCACAATGTTGTTGGAAAAATAAAGAATTTTCATAATTTTTAGAAGGTTTGGACTCCATAAAAGTGTTGCACGGCATTTTTGCAGACTCGAAAGTATCAGCTGGTATCGGTGATTAAATTTGAACCGATACTGATACCATTGGTATTGGCCGATACCAATACATTGATATCGATGTTGGCTCGCCCTTATCTAAGGCTGTTACAAGAAAAATTTGTAATAGATTAACTAACTAACTCTCTAGCCTTAAACCCGAAGGTTCATGGCTGCAGCAACATAGACCTTCCATCTGTCCCTATCTTGAGCAAGATCTATGTACTCTTTTCCATCCCTACCGATTTCCTTTAGGTCCATCTCAACGTTGTCCCTCCATCTTCGTCTTGGCCTTCCTACAGGTCTCTTACCATCAGGTTTCCCAACAAGAATCCTGTGAACTCCTCTTTCCTCTCCCATTTGTGCCACATGGCCTGCCCACCTAAGTCTTCTTGATTTAATTATTCTAATAATATCTGGACATGAATACAAATTATGTAGTTCTAAATTATGTAACCTTTTCCACTCACCTCTCCTCATCCCTTTTAGGTCCAAATATTTTCCTAAGGATCTTATTTTCAAATACTCGCAATTTATGTTCCTCTTTCAATGTAAGGGACCAAGTTTCACATCCATATAATACTACAGGCAAGATTACTGTTTTGTATATTTTAACTTTTAGTTTCTTAGATATTAAACGAGAAGACAAAAGTTTATGAAGAGAAAAGTAACATGCATTTCCTGAATCAAGCCTACTTTTTATTTCCTCTTTAATATAATTTTCATTTGTTAATATTACTCCTAAGTATTTGAATTTGGAAACTGGTTCAAACGAGTTGTTATCAATAATTAGATTTTGATTATTACCTAAGACTTGGTTTCGGCCTGTAAGCATATATTTAGTTTTCTCTTTGTTAACTTCCAAACCTATCTCTTTAGCAGTTTTGAAAAATATTTTAGCATTCTTCTTAATTGTATTTATATCATTTGTTATAGATTATCTTTGTAAAATTGAAGTACTATAGTGTTACTCTCCTATTTATTCCCACTGTAGTAATTTTTTTTCTATTGCAGAGTAGCAGTGATCTTACAATCAAAGTGAAAGGGCAGCCAATATATGTACATAAAGCAGTGTTGAAGATAAGATGTGAACATTTCAGATCAATGTTTCAGGAACATTGGGAGGAATCTAGTAAGAAGTAAGTAGAATGCTTGTTTCATCTTGGTATGTACAGTACAAGGTTAAAAGTGCCAAAAAATAAGTTACTTCTAAACTCCTAAGTTGATAGCCGTTGACAACACACATGAGCATGCATGTGCGACTGACAATTGCTACTTCTAAGTAGTTTTCAAACTCGTATCATCTTTTTCACCTTACCTGCTGCACGAAACTGGTTTTCAAATCTATAATATTCAAAGAGAGAGACTTTGTGTATGTTTGTGCATGGGAGAGGAGTTTTTCAAACAATAAAAAAACGTGAAATTGATGAACCAGCAGCTTGATTGGTGTGAGCACAACGATGAAGCATCCTTGACCAACTTGTTCGCACTTGTGGAGGCCAGCAAGCTCTGATAAATACTTTATTAATTATGCTAACTAAGAAATAGAAATACATATGTACGGGCTCAAAGTTCTTTATGAACATATCACAATATCTCCAGTATTTCTTATAATTAACTTTGCATAATCATCATTTGCATTTCAGCACAGAAAACTGACTTTCACATCCTTAATGTTAAATAAATTTAGATTGTATATCATTCTGTGTTATATGAGCGATAAAGTGCTGAAATGTAGTGTTGTTCTACATACTAGTTTGACCTCTTCATGCTTTATTATTGGTTTGCATTTGGCAACTAAGTTGTCAGATTTGGTGCCAAAATATTATGCATTAACCTTTACTCGTATTTTGGTCAATATATTGACCTTGCAGCTGATTACAAAATTCCTGTTTTTTATTATCTTGATACTTTTCTTTTAGGTTGGAAACACTTACAGTGGGTTAAACGAAGCTTTGGCACATAATGTGGATGCACCCCCCTCCCCTCTCCCTCCCGAGTACAAAGTTACGTGTGGAAGCTGGCACAAATTTTAAATTTGTACACTTATTTGACAAAAAATGTTATAACTCTTAGACTATTTGACCAATCTACTTCGGGTAACTTTTGTTTTGCAGCTAAAACATCAGGGCATGCATCCGTGCAGAAATCAAAATGCCAAAGCCAATAAGAGGGGTTGGGTGGGCCACAGCCCCAAACTTTCAATGAAAAAAATCATAAAAATGGGGAATTTACCCCCTCTTTCCACGCTATTTTGGGAAGGGGAGGCAAACTTTAGCCTTATTTTCAAAGAATGGTCCTTTCTCAACCGAATGAAAGTCATTTCATGTTCCTGGGTGCATTATGTTATAGAATATGTGAAAAAACTCCCCATTTTTATGATTTGATTTTTTGATTTTGCTCTTTGTAAACAAATTTTCCAACTTGATGAAACAGCAACCTGATTTGCTGGACATTCTTTGTTTCGGTAACAAGCTTATTTTCACCTGATACTTTCTAAAGCAAGAAGTCTTTAAACAAGCACCAAAGACACTGAAGATGTGACAATATGCTGCAACCGTAAACTGTGAAACTGAATAGGAGCTAAAATTAATTAGAATTTTTTCTTATTGGGGCGTTTCATTTGAAAGACTCTATATATTACATTCTGTAACAGCAAGGTAGTTGTTCACAAGGGAATTGTTGAGGATTCTTACATTGATAGATCTGCACAATGTGTGATAAATATTTAAAAAATGTAAATTTGTGGTTTCTGTAATTTTATAAGTAATCATTGATTTTTCTTCTTTTTCAGTGTGATTGAAATTGACCAATTTAGGTATCCAGTATATCGAGCATTTCTGCTTTATCTGTATACAGACGAAGTGAACCTAACTCCAGAATGTGCAATGGGTAAGGATGGAAATAGTATTCTTTAAGTTCAAAATTATTAGCAATCGTCTGTATTAACATAGTGATAGATTTGTGCATACTGAAATGTGCAAATAAGGTACGTTGTGTGCAGTGCCATGCTGTGCTAAATCAGGCAGGGAAACAGGTCACCTGCACTTGCCCCCCCCCCACCCCGCCTTGGGTGTCTTAATATAATACAGTAGACCCAAGTAAAATTGAACCCTTATTGAAACGAGTGGCGGCGATTAGGTTCCAAAATAGGGTGGGGGAAGTTGCCAAAAATGCAGGGGGAGGGGCAAAGACAGTATATTTCCCTTTGTAGATAAGGTTTAGCATAGTGCGAGGGCAAAAGTGGCGAAAAGTGTGGACGGGGGAGGGAGTTGCACCCCCAATCGCCTCCACTGCATATATTACAATTTGTCTGAAGTGACATACAGAAGGTTGTTCGGGATCTCTGGTGACGATTTTGAAAGCCGCTGGCAGTGCTGTTATCAACGTCAGTCCTTTCAAACGGAGCATGCTGAGTTACATCAGTACCGAGAACGCGTGTGCAGAGTGTTGTGCCATTTACCTACAACGAAGCCGAAGAAAATTGAACCATATTGGGAGGGCTACATAACAACCCTTTCCGATGCTAAATATAGCTATTCGGCACTCAAAGGAATGTGCAAGAAGCGTGGTTTTGTGATATCGAAGAACGGGATCGGTGCGGTATTGAACAAAAAAGGCAAAGGCCGACTGGGCCTAATTCCACAGGGGAAGAAACAAGCAAATCCACGAGCAGGTACGAGTCGTACACCGGACATAGTGAGAAAAGTGAAGGCCTTGTGTCAGGTGATAACCCTGCCCCCCAAAGGAGTATCGCACGTAAGTTGGGAATGTCTGTGTCAACAGTGAACACCATAATCAAGAAGGACCTGCAACTAGAAATGCGGCATAAGCAGCAAGTTCACAAGCTGTTGCCTCGTCACATTCCGGAACGTCGCACAAACGCTAGAAAACTCTATGAGACCTATCTTGCAGGGGAGAAATGGAAAAATGTGGTGACATTAGTGACTGTCACAAACCCCGTGCGATTTACTACCACTGTCGCGACAAAAACAATTATCAAACATTGTATCGAGAATGCCAGGAAAGTTTTCCACGGGGTTTCATGATCATCGCTGGATACTGCTATAATGGCAAGCTAGCAATTTGCCGTGTAGCTAATAATGTGAAGGTGAACTCCACGTACTATCAGGATGAGGTTTTAACACCCATTTATAACACAGATATCCCGGCATTGTATGGGCGGGGGGGGGGGGGGGCAAAACCCAGGTCTGGGTGCACCAAGATAAAGCATCCAGCCATACCTCCCGTTCGACTCGTGTGTTCTTACAGCGAATGGAGGTGGAAACTGGCATCCGTGCAATTCCTTACAGCGACATTCCGGTCAAGGTGCCAGATGGGTCACCCATGGACTTCTGTGCATTTGGACTCCTAAAACGGGCCTTAGGAAAGAGACGTCCACGCACTCGCAATAGCCTCTGGAAAGCCTGTCAGGAGGAGTGGGAAAAGTTGGACATGATAACTCTTCGGAAAAGTCTGTTGCAATGGAAATTACGTTGTCGGGCTATAGCGTGGAATGCTGGTTTTCCAATTGAGCATGATCGTTGGTGGCGACATGGGTTTCATGAACTTATCACCCTTCCAACATTGTCCTCAGAGATCCCGAACGACCTTCTGTACATGAGGCACGTTAAAATTATATGAGAATAATAATTTTAAAGCAAATATGATATAATATATAGAAAACATTAAGATTAAAATTGTTGATGTGCATCAAATAAAAATTTAATAAAAGCAATTTATGAGTGATCAGAGAAAAAAATAATGTTTTATCGAAACTTGTTTCATCTCTTTATTCGTAGATTAAGTTGACTTTTTTTTTTGTCCTTTAATTTAAACATCCTTAATACAATAATGACATACAGATGGCTGAGTTTTTTCATGATGTATGCTAGATTTGTAGAAGTTGTTCATGTGACAAAACCTGATCTGTTCCAAACTCCCGTCTCAGGAACAAACAAGGACAACAATATAAGAAGAATGTCCAGTTATTCATTTTATATAGTTGTAGTAATTCGTTTGAAATTTCATTGTGTATGATTTCGTTTTAGTTTTTAATTTTGTTAAGATAGGTGTTGGTTTGCTGTATTTTCTGCAAAGTTCAATGAACTGAAATCTATCGTCTTCAACCGGTTGATCTTACAACACTCGCAACATTCGCTTTCTTGTCCTGCCACTGCATGCGCTGAAACTTTGATTTTGTGGCTGATGGAACAGGTGGGCTGGAGCTGTTCCCTCGGAAGCTGTTTCGCAGCATTTAGCCAAGGTAACGTAACGCATTTAGCAGGCGCTTAGAGTGTAGAAGATTTTTCCAGTTTATTATGAATGTCAGATGCTAGTTCTCAACGAGATTAGGAAGTTATAGACTTACTACACTCAAAAGTATCACTATGATGCAATTAAACTTCAGCACATGGCAAAAACTCGAAGAAAATCGAAAGCGCTATGTCTCTCTGAGGGAACAGGTAGTGAGTTTAGCTTCCATGGGACCTTAGGGATCATTTACCTTTGCGCATGGTCGAAAATACTCGGCATCAGGCCGTAGAGGGTGGAAAGATAAGGCTGGCTATGCGACAAGGGTAGGTGAAGTAAACAAACGTCCAGCCACAGCAAAATATTTTCTTTAACGTTACTTTTGGAAACGTTGATTTCTGGAGAAAGAAGTGTTCTAAAGATAATTTAAATAACTAAGAAGGCGATAAGTAGGAGGGAACAGCGTGTTCCCTCTGTTCTATGGAGAGACCGCCACTGGTTGTGTGGTATAACCAGTGTGGTATTTGAAAAAATTCAGAGTGGGGGAAATTTTGGTAACTAGTCTTGAAGCACTGTTGTAAATTATGTAAATTATAAATATTGTTTCCCCTCAAAATTTGGTAAGGATAGAGGTAAAGCAGACACCAGAAGTAGGAATTCTCCCTTTTCCCTTGTAAATATACTGGACATAACTCTTTCAGTTACCCATAGTTCTTGAAGGAGATGCACATTTGTGGCATTGATAGTCTGAGTAAATAGTTTTCCTTGCATGTACTGGGTGCAAACAATTGTTCAAATTTTCACCACTAGGTTGAAATGTGGTGCCGAACAGTGAACAACATAATGCGAAACACTTTGTGTGCCCATTGGTCACACTGCCTTATGCTTCCAAAGGGCCATTCACGTTGACAGGGTGCATATTGAACACTGCTGTACCGACATAAACTCAAATTACTGGTTGTTGTTAATTGATCAAAGGTTCGTTCCCAGGTTCAGTATCCAGTGCTGGCACATAGTGGTTTGGATCCCACTTTAAACTGTGGGTCCAGTCCATATTAGGCTTCTGTCCATCTTATTACACCAACTGTTCTGCTATTGCACAAATGTCACAATTTAATAGAAATCACAAACATGCAAATAGACAAGAAAGGCACTCTTAGTTAGTCGTTCATGTAACAGCAGACAGAGTTTTCAGTAAAAACTAGGTACACTGTTGGTCGCCCATGGATTGGGAGACCAGGGATTCAACGAACTTTCCCCTCTAGTGACTCGAAGATCTGACTAACAATGAAAACAAAATTGTGGGGTAAAGGAAGGAACTTGGCTAGACAGAGGGAGGGTGATGACAAAACAATCATTGATAAATGGGGATGTTAAACCACACACGTGGAACTAGAGATCGCACGTGACCTAATCAGGGTTATCATTGATTCAAAGTGTGTCAGCTCAGACCTAATGTTTTGTGCCTCAAGATGGCGCCGAAGCCTGATGCACGCGCATTTCGTGCTCCGAAATTTCAACTGTTTTCGGGTTGTTTGTGTGCTATTGTGTTTGTGTTATTTGTGACGTGGATTCGTAGTATTGCGAGACATGAAATGCCGGATAACTGCAAGTGTGTGGAGGACTGGTCGTTTAGTTACAGGCGATTTTCTTTCTCGGCCATGGGTTCGGATCGGAGCTTCGTGTGGGCAGTTTCCAGAAGCCGCAAGAACAACGCTTCCCGCCAGCCACGTGGTTCGGCCCAGCATGGCCTCATCGTGGCTGCGTTTACCCTTCTGCTAGCAGGCGACATTCATGTCAACCCTGGTCCCCAGGTGGCTTCCCGTGATGAGTCTGGTGTGAAAATATACTATCAAAATGTGCAAAGCCTAACAAAAAAGCTATCAACTCTACAAATGTTCTGTAGCGAGTTTAACGAGTACGATGTGATTGGTTTCAGTGAAGTGTGGTTCAATGAAATGATCGCCGATAATGAAATACCCCTGACGGAATTTCAGGTATTCCGTAACGATAGAGGTTCACGTGGAGGCGGAGTTATGTTACTCGTAAACAACAAGTGGCCCTGCATCAGACGCCTGGACCTCGAAACGTCATGCGAGTTAATATGGACTCAAGTAAATATAGGCTCAAATAAACTTTTAATCGGTTGTTTTTATAGAGCCCCTAAATCTGGCACTGCAACCTTGTCAACATTATTGGACTCTGTGCTAAATGCTATGGAGGAAACTGACATAATTCTTATGGGTGATTTTAACCTTCATATAAAATGGTCATCATTGAACTCTGGCCTCTGCACAGACAATGATGACAGGTGGTTTTTCGACCATTACATCAAGGCGATTGGACTTCAACAATTTGTAGATTTTCCCACAAGACGCACAGAAACTCTCGACCTGTTGCTGTCCTCGCACACAAAGGTCAAGGCCACTCCCGGTGAGCAATTCATTGCCTCGGACCACATCCCCGTGCATGCCGAAATCCAAGTCCCTGGAAAAGCCCCCAGGCCCTCCCCCTCCTCCAGACCTGTCTACAACTGGAAAAGAGTCAACTGGGAGGAACTTTCCCTTTTCACCAGCCTCATTCCTTGGACAATGATGGACCCCCTCCCCGCGGAAGAAGCAGTGGATTTCCTCGTGGACTGTGTGCAGGCTGTAATTAAAGATCACGTGCCCCTAAGGAAAACAAGAACATCCCGATTCCCTGTGTGGTATACTGAAGAGACTAAGCTTACGCTGAAGAACAAAAAGAATGCGTGGATCCTGTGGAAACAAATTCCGAACGTTCATACACTGAACACTTTTACTTACTTAAGGAAGTATAGCAAAAAGTTAATTCAAAAGGACTATAATAATTATATTCAAAGTGTAACAGAAAGTGCTGCTAAAAATCCTAAAACATTCTGGACGCTAATTAACTCACGCCGGCAACATGACCGTATTCCCCTTCAAGTCTCCTGGAATGGTAAGTCTGCTACAAAGGATGAGCGTTCATCACTTTTTAACTCGTACTTCCATAGTAACTTTACAAAGAATACTGCTACCACACTACCGGAAGTCAGGTCCATTATTCCTTACACACTCTTTCAAATCTCAACTAACTGCAATGAAGTTCAAGAATTATTAAAATCTGTTTCAAGTTCCAAAGCTACCACTCCTAATGATATTCCTGCGATATTTCTGAAACATTTAGCCCATATTTTATCCAAACCAATAAGCACAATCTTTAATAAATGCTTCTCCGAAGGTGTGTTTCCTTGTACATGGAAGCAAGCAAATATAGTCCCTATCCTCAAACACGGAAACAAAACTCATGTCACTTCCTATCGGCCGATTTCCTTACTTCCTGCACTTGCACTGCTAGCTGAAAAAATCATTTCTAATCGTATCCTTGCACATGTTTCTCCGTTTCTCTCTCCCACTCAACACGGTTTTCTCCCTCATGCTTCCTGTGATACAAACCTTGCTTGCTTGCTTACCAAAGCAGTTAACTGCCTGAATGCCAAGCAAGACATGGATGTCGTATACTTAGACTTTTCCAAAGCCTTTGACTCTTATCTCTCACACGCAACTCATCCACAAATTATCGAATAGATTCAATATTCACGGAGCTCTTCTCAAACTACTTTCATCTTACTTGCACAATAGAAAGCAAAAGGTTATCATATCTGGTTGCTGTTCGTCGTGGCTCCCTGTAGTTTCCGGTGTGCCCCAAGGAAGTTCTCTGGGGCCCCTGTGTTTCTCTCTCTTCATGGATGACATTCACGAATATATTTCTTCCGAATGTTCAGTATTATTGTATGCTGATGACTGCAAATTATTCCGAAACATTACCTCACCTCAGGACACATGCTACATCCAAGACAATCTCAAACACATTGAACGCTGGTGTCAAGACTGGAATCTCAAATTAAATCCGGATAAATCTGTTGTCATGAGGTTTACCCTAAAATCCAATAACACAGTGCCATCCTACAAGTTATGCAACCAGGTTATTCCGTTCGTACGACAGCACAAGGATCTTGGTGTCATTTTTGATAGCAAACTGACTTTCAACCATCACATAGACTACATAACTTCGAAAGCGATGAAAACACTTGGACTAATTTACAGATTTACAGACATAACTCACGTTTCTGCCCTCAAAACCTACTTTACAATGTGTGTTGTTCCTATTCTTGAATATGGCTCCTGTATTTGGTCAATGGCATGTGAAAGCAATTTAAAGAAAACAAACAAAGTAGTAAGTTTCTTCGTCAGAATAGTCAAACACAGATGCCCAGCCCTTGCAAACTTCTCCAAACAAGAAATTCTATCCACTCTACAAATTCATGACCTTTTTCTCCGCCGTCAACTTTCAGATTTAACACTACTCTTCAGAATCATTAATGGACAACTTTTCACCAGCGAACTCTTGCCACTTAATATCAGATTCCCACGTCCCAACAGTAAATGCAACAACTTCTTTTACATTAAATCTTCAAGTCTATCTTTAGAACAAAGATCACTTCTCTACAGGCTACAAACCATTTACAACTCATTAAAAGACGCTCCGGGCTTCCATTTATCAAAGCAGACTTACAGAACGGCATGCATAAAGCAGCTGAAGTATAAATAATATTATTCTTGATCTAGTTGTTATTATTCTTGTTATATATGTATATGTGTGTGTATGTGTCCATCTTATTATTTTGTTTATTTCTTTTCCGGTTGATATCCTGATGTAAAATGGATTTTTCTGGATTCAGGACTTTTCAAATAAATAAATAAATAAATAAAATATGCACTAGCCAAATGCACTATTTAAAAAGTATATAATTTTTGAATGTAAGAAATTTTTATCTTGCGTTAGTTTTAATTTGAGCTTCTTACCCATCCCATGCTGTCTTTTTCTTGAAATCTGAACGTGTTTCCAATGTTTATATTAAAAATTTATAAGAAGACATAAGTGAGTTACTAAATTATTTCTGCGAAACTTCCTTGTAAATGTTTAACTCAATGTTAGTAATTCACTCACATCTTCTTCTTATCAACTGCGTTTTTAATTCTCCCTAACATGAATAAAAATTTATGTTTCCATTGTTACAGAACTGCTGGATCTTGCAAATGCATACTGTGAGCAGCAGCTGAAAAAGAAATGTGAACAGATTATAAAGCAAGGGATAACAGTGGAGAATGCTGCAGTGATGTATGCAACAGCAATAGAATATGATGCAAAGGTAAGTGCATTACTGTTTCTACATTATTATGGGTCCAAATAGTGCACGTAGATTGAAGTAGTAAATTGTATTGCACATATTCTAACACTGAATGCACTTTAAGAATTGTAGAGAGGTCTGCAAGAGTACAGGATCATAAAAGTTAATGCGGAGTCATTGAACATTTGGAAACCAAACTGATTGTTACGAACATGACATTTCATTGAAATGTGAATGCAGGTGTACATACTGATAATGTGCAAATTGCTCACAATCGATAATCAACTAAAGGTTAAAAGATTAAAAATCAGTAACTTACGTGTGTGAGCATGAGATTGGTCAAACAACGTTTCGAAGGTTATACTACCTCCGTCTTCAGGTTGATGCGATGTTTTCAGACACCTGACATGGTGCCTCGTCAAGAAAGTGTTGGTTGAGGATTTAGGTCAAAGGTATAGGATAGAACACTTACTAAAAAGATGATGTAAAATGTACATATACTTAAAACTACAGTGCCATGAATAACGTAGTGTGGAAAATGGCACAGTTCTGCGTTCTCTGGCTGGTTCCATTCGAAAATGATCCGCTAGAGGCGCTGCTGTTGACCCCGGTGCTTGGTGTTCGACTGCTTATAATGGAAGTAAATGGAGTTTTCGCTGCAACGTCTGATTCTTTTACATGAAGCATTTCTATGAATGTGATAATTGCTATGATATTTAGTACAGTGGTTGCGAAGATATTAACGAACATTCTAGACAGTCGCCCACGTCCTGTTATCGTCATACTTTTGTTAATAATACGGGAGAAAAAATACGCGTGGAATGTTCTTGGCAACTAAATTTCTGTGTATGAATTAGGTTCATTATTATTATCAACTTCATCATTTCTTTTAAAGATATACACACTGAAGCATTTGTATTTTAGATATTTACTGTCTCTTTTCTTCCGCTTTAAACTAATCGCGGCGATGAAGATAATGATAATTCCATGAAATGACAAGGGGAACCCTACAAAACTTTCTTAGTGCCATCGATATGGTGTAAGGCAACTTTCAAACCAATGGGACAAGCGACACGGGATGTTCATACTGTCACACTAGTGACACACACTTCCAGACTGTAAAATAGCATTCATTGCACATGAGGGTCCAAACAGCAAACGACACTTTCATATGGCGTATTCGCGTGCTACTTGTTACTTCGGTCGGAAAGCTCCTTAAAGGAAGGGTGCTACGGGGGGAGTTCCCAACTAAGTGACAAGCGACATGGTGCCTTCAGTCTACTAGCAAGCGTTGCTTGCGAACAACAGATAGGCGACACGATAAACCGCACATTACAACAACAGATCTAGGCGACACGATAAGCCACACGTGTCGCTTTATCGCTTCTGCGTCGCTCAAACTGGGCCATTTCCTCAATAGCTTGCAACATGTTGCCGTGGTTTGTTGTTTGCGCATACGCGATGCAATGAGTGTCTTGCTTTAGTGAGATTGCGCACCAAAGCGACAAGCGGCACGGGACACTTATCGCTTGAGGTTTTCACCAACGAATGCTGGCCTGTGCTTCCCGTCATGCCGCTACGATGTGAAATGTTGCTCTTGATTGGCTCGTTTCCAAGCAACATGTGTCGCTTCGGTGTGAAAGTTGCCTTGGACCGAAGGACTCGTGTTGCTTTGGTGTGAAATCCTCGTATCGTTTGTCACGTGTCGCTTTGGTGTAAAATCTCCTTGAGGAAACGGTGCAATCAGAGCTTGTGTCCCTACGGTTTGAAAGGCTGCATTGATTACGTACTGCTTGCTTCCAAGCGACACTTGTGGTTTGTCGCCTCAGTATGAAATATTTCTCGGGATACTATTTATATTCTAATAACATAGAAAAATAAAACTCTAGTACACAATTCAACACCTGACGTCCGGAATCACTTTGCGATATTTCTTCTTGTGTTACGCATGCTATTTATTTATTAATTTTATTTTACTTTTCTTTCCAAATTAATGTCATTTCGTGACTGCAAATCACTCCACAAATATAACTGTTTCCATCAATTCACGTACCGCCTTTCAAGACAAACAAATCTACATAATATATTCCAAAAACTAACAAAGCCGCATTACTTTCATAAGAAAAATAGCACCGAGATTGATCGCACTGCCATCTATGTTTCTCATCCGTCTGGGGAACCAGTTTCTTGGGTCGTTTTCCACACTACGTTATTCAAGGCACTGTACTTAAAACTATGCAATACTCTATTAAAACTAAAGAACGTTGAAGCAGCCTATATATGCGCAGATAATTGGAATAAACTCAATAGGGATGACGGAAACTTGGAAGACGGCTGGATAAACTTTTTTTAAAAAATGGGCTTCCATGTTACCCCTGAGGTTAGGAAAGCCACCAAGGTGGAAGTAGAATTCACCTTGGACTGGTGACTCATGAGCCCCAGTTGGGGAAAGGCTGAAGGGAAGGAGTTTTCCTTCTCCAAGCACGAGCTGACAGCCTATCCCGAGCACCGATCGGCAGTTCGCCTTCAGCAACTTTGAACGTTCTTTTGTTTTAATAATGTATTGCGTAGTTTTAAGTATGTACATTTTACATCATCTTTTTAGTAAGTGTTCTTTCCTATACCTTTTGACATAAATCCTCAACCAACACTTTCTCGACGAGGCACCATGTCAGGTGTCTGAAAACATCGCATTAACCTGAAGAAGGAGGTAGTATAACCTTCGAAACGTTGTTTGACCTATCTCATGCTCACACACGTAAGTTACTGATTTTTAATCTTTTAACCTTTAGTAGAATGCAGGTGTTCATGTGTGTGTGGATGCCCATGCTTTTTTGGGAAATGAAATCTCAGAATCTCATTTCCACCAAGCTCAATTAGAGGAAGGACACTTAAATTTATGCATAATTCTTCTTTGGCAAATCTTTATAACATAATCCAGCAGATTATTTAAAAGTTGATATAATTAAGCAGGCTGTAGAAGTTTGAGTAATTCCTATTGGGCTTCTTTAATTGGGTGGTACCATTTCATAGATCGGAGACACATTAAAATCGGATATTTTGTGTTTCGCATGGTTCGTACTTACCAATTGTGTATTGCGGAACATAGTTCAAGGTGCCATTATGCTTTTTACACGAAAACAAATGCAATTTTTCACATTCTGAGTGTTTTTTTTTATTCCTTTCTTCGCTTCCGGAACACACAATATGGCAGGCACATCTTGACTCACGTTGTGGGTATTCAGTGTTTCAACCTTCTTCACCGAAAAATACCTACTATTGTGTTCATCACCGGTGGAAAATATACATTATGCACGGGTAGCTGATGGATAGCCCCACGAACCATACACGGATAGCCCCACAAACCATTATGCACGGTAGCTGACTGATAGCCCCACAAACCATTTCCGATAAGGTTAGGTTAGGTTTGGTTACATTAGGCAAGCACTGTAAAAAAAAGGGGGGGTTTGAAACACTGACAGGGGCTTACGTCATCAAACGTACGCAGCATCCGGTTGTCGTAGGGCAAGCAAATGAAAGCAATGGTAATTGTGCGTCGGTGAGATATTTCTCTTGAAAAATACATGATTTCCCGGTTAAATATATTCCACGATGAAAGAAAATACCTCGACAAATGTTGTAAACCTTGGAGAAACTCATTTCCATAAGTAGTTTCTTGTGTAAAATTGAAGAAATGTGTCTCTGATGTATGAAACTTTTACAAGTTGGGTTTGCTACCTCCTTATGGTGCTAATTCTTTATACCACGGCTAATATCTACAGGGTTGGGTTCTTTTTTAGAAAGTAAACCAGGCAGTGAGCCTTCCAATGGAGGCAGTTAATAAATTGTATTATATCTTTCTTTTACATTAAAATTATAGTTGAGAATATGTGAGAATATATTCATATACGTAGAAGTAATCCGACGTTTACATAAATTTCAATTGCTCTCTCTGACTCCAGTTCTTATTTGTTGATTGTCACTTTCACATTCACAATTGATCCCTTATTCTCCCTTTATACACTTGTGCAGACTTCCTTCTGGCCTTAGACTCTGACTTCCTTCTGGATCTGGACTTAGGCTTTCTTCTGGATACGGGCTTGGACTCCCTTCTCAGACTTCCTTCTGGATCTGGACTCAGACTTCCTTCTGGATCTGGGCTTGGACTTCCTTCTTGGACGTATCTTCTTATATCACATATCTTTCGCTTTATTAATTGTTCTATTTGTGTCGACTTTCCACTAAATCCCAGAAAGTTTTGCCTTTTATTTTCCCAATAACTAATATCAAGTCCAATCTAGGAACCTGCATTGGGACGTCATTTGGAATGCACCTCCACTAATAAATACGACAAAGTGTAGACTTGGTGCCAAATGATTGAAACGTGCAGCCAAAAGGTGCTGTGGGTCACGACTGGAATGCACCGCCACTAATGTAATCAAAACTTCCACAAAGGAGATCGTAGTAATCCAACAAATTCAATATTTTTTAAGAGACCCAAGTTTATATCAGTACCTTCACTTCTTTAAACTTCGTACCTATTGACATATGAGTACATGTTTCATTTTGCAAGTATTTTTATTAATTTATTATCTTTAAATCTTTTCTTTATTATCTTATACCGTATTCTATTGTTGTACATCTTCCTAATTTACTTTGGTGCTAATTTACACTGTCATTCATGTATATTACAGCAATCTTCTGTCTTGCATGCCTTCTGCTGCCATCTCTGTTTAACATTCGTAATCACTCGTGCACATCAGACCCATGGGGTACGTAACAGGTTATTACTAGGGCTGAGCCGATACCACTTTGAACCGATACTGGTACCAATGCCGATACTCTCACTGATTTTCACCTATACCGATGTTTGAAAATTGAATTAGATAAAAGTTGTTCAAAATATTTATTAATATTAGCATATTATGCATCACTTTCCCAAAATTTTTACATGAGAATGTGAAATTACATATGTTATCACAAAATTCAGTATTTTTCACAAAAAATGGTGAAAAATTTGCATAATTTCCAGGATAATTAGGCTCTGCGAAGCATTGTGCGACATTTTTGAGAGTCCCTGAAAGATCAAAATGCCGAAAAGACATTGGCCGGTATCAGTAAATAAATTACAACCTATACTTTCTGATACCAATACATCTATTATCAGTCCTAATTATTACTAAAGATGACAGTAAACCACAAAACCAAGTTATCATAAACCAAAGTAAATACAAAAATTCTAAATCTTAATACTGTTACAGCGCTGCATAGTTGAAGAATTCTGTCTTGGCCTTGGTGCGAGGTGTTACACGTTCGATTCCTTGTTGGTGACCTAAAAGATTTGTTATTGCGATGACAATTTGGAATTACGTGAAAAGAAGTAGCGTGCTTCATTCTAGAAAATCAGGGAACACCAGCAACAAGACTTGACGTGCTGATCATGCATCACCCAGAGAGGAGTCACTTGACAGTCACTAGCCCACAGACACTGAGAGCTATTATACCACAGGGTACTGTTAAGAATCCTACAGTAATGCAGAGTTATCTTATGATTTGCCACATACAGAAGATGTTCTATGTAGAAATTTTAGCGAAAAATTCAAGCTCTATCAGGCCTTGAAGCTGGGTCTCTGGCACCGTACCAAGCCAGTGGTGGCAGAGACAATTCACATAGGTAAATCAGCGCCAGCGAAAAATTAGGTGAAGCCATAGCACTATTGGTAGAGCAATGTACCTGAGTCCTGGTCAAACATTTATTTTCGGCTGAAATTTCTACATGCACAGTTATGTTCAAAATCACTTAATAATAATTCACATGAATGCTCTAGAAGGAATCCAAACAGATTAATTTTTTTAGATTTTGGATTATCATAGTGGTTTTTCAAAAGGAGAAGAAAGAAGCTGTCTGGCCAAAGTCCAGCCGAGCGTTAAGATGAATGTAAGATGAATACTGGGTTGGTTCTGACAATTACTTTTAGTTACCAATCTGTTATTCTTCTAACTCTCCATCAACCTCAGAGGCCCATGAATGAAAGTTAAATTGAACTGGACTGATGTGTGTTTTCTGTCATTTGTACACATAAGTTAACTAATTAGACACTACTTTCATGTTTTGTTATGGATTATACATGAAAGATAAATTACAAAATGATTTTTAAGTAATTATAGTAAATCACTGTAACATTTATTACTTTTCTTCAATTACAATGTTGATACTTGGAACAATGCTTAAACTGTGCAAAATTCTAGCAAAGTTATTTTTTTTCTTTTTCTACTACCCATAAATTCATTATTTCGAATTATTACTATAGTTTAGCAATTAAATATATCATCTCATGTATTGAAATACCTTTAAAACATCATTGCAAAATCTTTCCTTAGAATTACCAAGGGGCGGGCCTTTGAGGCCCATAAACAATATTAACGAAATAAAGTAACTTTTTAATGAACATTTTTGGGGAAAATCATGCGTTGTCATTCTAAATATTGCAAAGAATGATTACTATTTTTTATGAATTTTTACATTCATACATGGAATACGCAAAAAATGAATCAATGGGCCTGAGAGCCCCCCCCCCCCCCCCCGGTATTGCTAGGGTTAACATATGAAGTATTTAGTATATGGAGAATATTTCGGTGAGTGTGATATCAGACTGAGTGTCCTATATCCCTATAGAGTGCTGCAGGTAGAGGACTTCACTAGAGTGTCAAATGGTTCGCACAGACAATGCTGAACAATAATACAAGACCAGTTAGGGCCTACATGCCCAAAATCTTGCCAATAAACACCCACTTTTCGAAAGGTTACTATGTAAAAGTGAGTTATTTCCTAAAAAAGTAACCGAGTTATAGTTACAGTTTCTAAATTTGGAAAATAACTCAACTGCAGTGCAATTTCATGAAAAGTAAGAATCAAAATGTCAAATTCTAAGATATTTTGTCAATTTTAATGACTTGTGACTGACAAAATAATGTTTATATGGCAATATCTGATGTGTATTTCTGCAGTGTTTTCTTACTGTTTTGATTATATCAGCAATAAAGTTACGTCCATAATAGAATGCTGCAGTGAGACGATTTTGCTCGAGCACCCAGTAGTTCGGACTGACGACACTAGATAGCGTACTGAATTGAAAGCTTCTTTGCTCGAGCGTATAACACTCAAATTGACAAAATGAACAGCATACACTCAAAGCCCAGTAGTACACATATAGCCATAATTTGTCTGTTGTAGTGATCCCTCAAATATGGATCGTGAAATAAAAGACTCGGTGAAATTGAAATTTAAGTAAACACAGTCATCATCTCCATGTTAAAATGTAGTTTAGTCTATCTTATCAATACCAGTGATATATTAAAATGAAATTGATGATTATGGGCTGAAACTACCAAGGTGGATATTTTACAAATATTTGTATATGATTATTGTCACATTAAAATGATATTAAATTGTATGCGCTCAAGTGTAGCAAACTCGTGGACAGGAGGCTTGAGCAAGTATGAGTGAGCGAAACTGGTCCCATCCAGTACTCTATTCAGTAGAGGATCTAGCTTAGATTTCATTTTATAAGTAGGAGGTCTCCATCTTTCCCTCACTCAAGCACTTGATTAGTTTGATACATATGTCATTTGTTCCTGTTGCCTTTGCATTATTCATTTCCCTCTGCTTGCTCGAATTCTTCCTGGAGGATGGGAAGTCCTTTCTCATAATCGGATACATCTCCTTTGTTTTATGTAGATAGGGTGTAATGTAGCTCTTCTACATACTTTCTCGATAAACTCTGTATTCCTGGTTTGACTGATTTTTACAACCTTTGTCATCTAACATTTACAATGTTTTCAGTTTCTTCATTGCAAAGTCCCTATTATTTGCTTCAGGATACATCCATTCGTACTCTTCCCTTTTTTCCAGTTTTTCAGTATCTTCACATTTCTGCTTCATGCATTTTTCTTTTCCTTTGTCAGTTAGTCTTCGTAGCTGGTTATTAACTCACGATCAGTTGCAGGTAAGCACCGTAGGTTTGGTGTGTCACGAATGACCTGATCACATTCTAATGAGATGACGTAAACGGCAGTTTGAGAGAGACCATTGCTGTGGGAAGGAGGTTTGTCAGAGTGAGTGCAGAGCTCACCCGTGACCAATTACGTTACATTTAGATTTGTGCATTATTTAGTCAACAAGTTCATGCTGTTTCTAGTACCCATATGTTTTAGTCGTGTTAATAGAAAATACGAAAAGTGTCTTACGTGATTTTATATGATATCAGATTTGCGGAGCACGGATGAGACTGTCTCAGAGTTCTTCAGGGCAGTTATGAGGAACATTCACTTTTGCTATGTATTATGCTGTTTAAAAGAAAATAAACACTTTGAAACAAAAATTTATAAAGAAGAAGGGATATAATAAACAGATCTATAGAAGTACAGTAAAACCTCATTAATCTGGACTAATGGGGAAGTTGACCGGTTTAACAAAAGTCCGCATTAACTGAAATAACCTAAAAGAACAGTAGAAAGTGCATTAAAATTCCATTTATAGCAACAAAACACGTTTATTATGGTGTATTTAAAGGGCATAGGCTTAAATACGCTATACAGTACAGTAAAATGCAAGGCAATACTGTACATGCAATGCAGTACGTAGGGGAGTCCGTTACGGATCAATATGACAAATGCGATTGTTGATTTTCTAGCCCTTGCATTCTGCTTTTTTTTTTTTTGTCTGTCTGGATAAAGCAAAGTTCAGCTTATCGGGGTCTGGATTAATGAGGTTTTACTGTATATATATATATAATATATAAAAATTAAAATGCAGTGAAATATGCCTAAAAAGCAACGGTGATAACCACACTTACCCTCGACCTACGATGTGACTAAAGGTAGTGGGACTGATCCTGGGTTTAGTTTCCTGTAGTTTTGTAAATCTTTTCTTCCATATTCTTCTTTCCTCCATCTTCTGCAACATATTTTCTGTGACCATGGTTTCTTAGTTCTCTTCCCTTCTCTATAGCCCATTTTTTCTTCCACTGCTTTTTCTGTAGAGAAGTTTTTATGCCTTATCACTTCTCTTAGCTCTGTCTTTTAATT
This sequence comes from Lepisma saccharinum, assembly GCF_977018435.1. Taxonomy (NCBI): domain Eukaryota; kingdom Metazoa; phylum Arthropoda; class Insecta; order Zygentoma; family Lepismatidae; genus Lepisma; species Lepisma saccharinum. The sequence goes on along the minus strand of NC_139238.1, from coordinate 86,046,930 downwards.
TAGTGACTTTCTCTCTGCTTTTTCTTCAAATTTCCTTTTTCTTCCTCTTCCTGAAGCTCCTCAGTGTCAGGCTTCTTCATTATCTGGCTTCTTCCTTTCTTTCACCAAACGTTTATTTGGTCCACCAGTAGGACACGATCTGAATCAATGTTTAGGCTATCTGGTTGGTATTGTTTATTTCTTTTTTGAGCAGGTCCATGCGTGTTTTCTTGTATGTTGTTGGTTAGTGTATTTCCAAAAATTAGCAAGCTTATTTTACACAAATACACTTAGAGATCACCCCTCTCATTTCTCTCACCTAATCTTTAACTTCCCATTGGGTTTCCATGCTGGCCTTCTCCTACTTCAGCATTCCAGTTACTCGTGACAGTGATGCATGATCTTTTCTTTTTTGAGTATTTATTCAGCCTTTTTGTAGTTTTCCCCCACTTCTGAAAATCCACTTTAGAGAGTGGTCCAAAGAGATGTTATCACTTATATGAGAGGTTGAGTTATTATTGTTGTCATTATGTTGGACATAATGTTTGATTTGTGAAATGCATTGTTATATGTTTTGGCTCAACTCCATCATTCAATCAGTGAACACCTTCAACCTGGGTGCCACCGTTCTCAATGCACATATGCATCCGTTCAATCGTGCTCTCGATTACTCTGTGACACATAGCGACAGGCACGGACTGTATCACATTGGTGATTCGCTGACGAAGGTCGTGCAGGTCCCTTGGTTTCACAGCATAAACACGTTCCTTCACCATCCCCCATAACCAAAAGTCACACGCCGTGAGATCGTGCCGGCCAGAGAAGGGGCCCATCTCTTCCAATCCAGCATTTCGGAAGTGTCTGGTGCAGGTACCGGTGAACCACCAGAGCATAGTGAGCCAGTGCACCATCCTGTTGGAAGTAACCTGACTGCATGATGGGAAGTGGGATGTTGTCTTCCACGAATGTGCACTGCATGGCAAGGTATCTTTCACCGGTAACGGTATCTGCATCAAAGAAGAATGAACCCACAATACCCAGTTTTGAGATACCACACCAGACGTTCACCTAATCAATAACTCAACCTCCCATATAAGTGGTAACATCAATAAATATCAATAACTCAACCTCCCATGTAAGTGGTAACATCTTTTTTTGGACCACCCTGTATAGCATATAAACTTAATGAAGACTACACACTATCCCTGGAATCTGTGAAGCAAGACTGCCCATAATGGTAGAGAAGGGGAGAAAGTGAGTGGGCAGAGTGAAGCAGTACCCTCTGCTACAAATGGCTGGTAGCTGCAGTCACATTTGCCCCTTCATGCATTTCCGTTCCCCCTCACGAGTTCATTGGCCGAGCACTCCTGAGTCACTACTTGTGCAGAGACTCGTTTCCTTTCACTTGCTCCGCAGACTCCTGGGAACAGAATGAATGGATTAAAATTGTTGGTTGCTTCGGAATATAAGGTCATTTTGCACCCTTCAATGTACAGGGTGGCTCAAAAAGTTACTTAACACTCCCGGTACAAGGCCACTGCATCGTGCAACATGGAAATTGTGATGACCAATCGTTATCAGGCCAAGTGGGAACCACATTGACGCCACCCGTGCTGTCGTTGGCCATCTTGATGTTCGCCATCTTGAATTCAACTTCAGAATTTTAAATGGGAAGGGGGTGATATGATATATCAGATCAGGCTAGAATTTCACGAGAAATGCAATGGTGAAGGTTTTTCGACATATATTTAACCAGTAAAAAGTTATGACTGAATTCTTGTACCAATTTGTTCCTTTTCGAGGTATTAGAAAAATGCCTTAAAATTTGTTTAGCGCATCGGTAATGCATCGAGATCAAAGTGATGTCTAGAGAGAGAAGTTCGCATACCATTGCACACGATTTTAATCGGATACATCCATGAAGAGCTGCGCATTATGAATGGTTTACAGTGTGACGCTTTCATTGAATTAGAAGTCCTTCACAGTGACAAGGCTAATATTTATGTTCATAACGAAGTTCATAAACAGAATATGCGACCCTTATCATCTGATAACTAACTTTGGACAGAAACTGCTTCACAGCATTCCCATAGTGTTCTAGTGTTCCTCCCTATTGAAAAACACACTGTAAAAAGTACCTTCTTCCATAAGCAAGGATGAAAAGACCTGTTTATTTAACAAATCCATTAACAGTTTCATGCATCGGAGACACATTTAAATCCGATATTTTATCTTTCTCGTGGTTTGTACTTACCAATTATGTATTGCGGAACATAGTGGAAGGTGCCAATATGCTTTTTGCACGAAAACAAACACTTTTTCTGCTAAAATAAACCATTTTCCTTAATGCTACGGAAAGCACGTCACGGTGCGATATCGCTTGCTTTGCGAATTGTAACGCTTCTTTTGTTTTCGAATATCAATGTTTCCAACTCTATTGTGCATGAAAGTTGTAAAAAAGCCCCAAAAACCATGCACGGGTAGCCCCACAAACCATTGACGTTAGCCCCAAAAACCATGCACGGGTAACCCCACAAACCATTGACGTTAGCCCCAAAAACCATCCACGGGTAGCCCCACAAACCATTGACGTTAACCCCAAAAACCATCCACGGGTAGCCCCACGAACCATTCACACGAGGTTAGGTTAGGTTCCATTAGCACCCATTTCACCCCTAAATTCATCGAAAAACCATTTTCCTTTCTCGACAAAAAACCGCGCGTTTCTCGAAGAAGAAAAAACTCGCGTTTCTCGAAAAAAATCGCGCGTTTGGAAACCCTGATTCCACTAGCGAGATCGCGTGACTTCCGACGCTAGAGCCATCTGCAGGTACATCTTGGAAACAACGGCATAATGTTGTCGATTTTCACAAAATGCGCAATATTATTACATGAAAAGTGATTATTTATTGTTCTGCTGCATTGTAGGATGAAGTTTTAGGAAGAATATATATCGACGGAGGTTATAAACCTTGGAGAAACTCATTTCCGTAAGTAGTTTCTTGTGTAAAATTGAAGAAATGTGTCTCCGATGCATGAAACTGTTACCAACAAATCCAAGTAGCCCTAAGCATTTAAGGTTCCGTTGATGAAAAATTGACTAACCAATCGTGTTCCACACAGCACGCCACACCATTAACTTACCAGCACTAACCATTCAGCTTTGATCTGTCGAAAATGGGTTATCAGTTAAAAAGCATCGAATATTCTGTTTATTAACTTCCTTATGAACATAAACATTAGCCTTGTCACTGTGAAGGACTTTTCATTTAATGGAAGTGTCACACTGTAATTGTTCGCGACAACCATTCATAATGCGCAGCTCTTCATGGATGTATCCGATTAAAATCTTGTGCAATGGCATGCGAACTTCTCTCCCTAGACATCACTTTGATCTCGATGCGTTACCCATGCGCTAAACAAATTTTAAGGAATTTTTCTAACACCTCGAAAAGAACAAATTGGTACAAGAATTCGGAATTTGTGTTTCATAAAAAAAACCTTCACCATTGCATTTCATGTGAAATTCTAGTCTGATTTGATATATCATATCACCCCCTTCCCATTTAAAATTCTGAAGTTGAATTCAAGATGGCGAACATCAAGATGGCCACCAACCATGCGGGTGGCGTCAATGTGGTTCCCCCTTGGCCTGGCAACGATTGGTCATCACTAGGGCCCGGATTTATAAGCACAATCAAACAGTAAAATAAGCAAGTTAATAAGCACAAAAAATGAAAAAATAAGCACCAAAATAAGCATAAACAAATGCAGAAAAATCTGAAAAAATATTTGTTTATTAGATCTCTTATCTTATTCACAGCTGTTACAGTATGGAAGGTCATTCTGAGATTTTCTTGCGTGAAGCTTCCTGTGTCTGTCAGTGAAGAATGATTTGTACAGTGAAAATGTTCTTTCCACGTAGCATGACATCACAGGCGTATGTGAAAAACACCACAGTAGTTCTTCTGTGAATTCCTCTTCAATGCCTGTTTCTTCACCAGAAATATTTTTATAAATTTGACACGGTGTTTTGTAAACAGGATTTTTCAATAATACCTGACTGAGCTTGTCGTACACAATTTTAGCAACACCGTGAGTTTCTGAAGATAACGTTACTGAAATTTCATCAATGAGAGAAAGCGAATGTTGCAATGGATTATTTTGAGCTTTCAAGAGTGTTATAATATCAGGTAATCTGGAAAAATGATTTTGGATGTACTGTATCTTTTCTTGGATGCCGTTTCTCCCGTGCGGCTATTTAGAAGCATTGATCTCGTCATCTCAATGCCGTCGTGTGATTGAAATAGGATTGGAATATGACAGATTTGGGTAAAATATGCTATTTTAAACCAAAATCATAAAATAAGCAAGCATAACAGTTTCCTGCAGAAATAAGCATTTATAAGCACTTTCAACCTTAGTTAAATAGCTCATCAAGGTATGTAATACAAAGTATAACCTTTCTCCTTACCATTAGAAGTCTGGAAAAGAATATGCATTTCGCTTACAAATCTGTGCTCTAGTCATCACCATTTCCACGTTACGCGCTGCAGTGGCCTTGTACCGAGGATGTTAAGTGACTTTTTGAGCCACCCTGTATGTGGGGAAATGGCCTCTTATCCAAAATTGTTGTCTAAGATTAAAAAAAAAGGACAAACACGTTAAATAGGTAAGAATACACTAGAATCTTCCTCACAGACAGTGGAAGAGACCAGCTCTTCTTAAAAAGCTAGAAATGTTTGTTAAAACACTGTCATCTCCTAACAGGGATGATAAACATTTGGGAAGATTAAAAGTTATCCTGAGGAAAGCAAAATTGGCACATTCAAGCAGGAAACTTGTTTTAATAGCTTCCATAATATATAATTATCAATTACCAATATATTAAGCTAAATGTGTAAAAAAAATGATTTACTAGTGGTAAACAAGGTAACATGGAGCATACGCTACTGATGAGTATTGACCACCCCAGACACGTGGAAGATGGTTTCTTCAGAGAAACACACACTTCAGTATATCCAGTTCACTTGATGCACGATGTGATGATTTTCATGGGCTATGTATGAAAGCTTCGCGCACAGCTTCCTTACCTACTACACTCGACTGATCACTTCTAGTTTGCTTGGCGACACTTCCAGTCTCTTTAAACTCTGTATATCAATCTTTTGTGCTCTTAACGTCTGGTGCCTTTTGTCCTTACTCTGTTTGAAATGTAACTGATGATTGTGTTTCGTGAAACCACAGCACAAATTGTGCTTCTCTTGCACAGATGCAATTTTGGATGCTGCACTCCAAATTTGCTTCACTAGTGGCAGTACTATACAGGAATAAAATGTTGCTACGTTCATAGCTCTTGCAGTTTAATGATAATATTAAACATAATAATATGTGGTGCAACAGCGCTTGAGGGGCCAAGGCCTACCTACCGACTGCCCACCTCACTACCTCACTCATCCAACCAGTTACAAGGTAACATGTGGTCAGCACGATGAACCCCCAGTCATCGTCGTTGGTTTTCCATGACCGCTTCGTAGCTTCCAAATATCCTCATGATCGTGGTTCCATACATAGGCCGAAATCTCAGGAGAAAAGTTGTTACGCTTCCACAGGAGACTCGAACCTGCATGCATCCTGTAGCCAGAGCCCAAAGCTTGCACCTTAGACCACACGGACAGCTGTTGCAGTTTACATGCCATAATTTTTCTTTATCAGGTAAAGACTTTATGACTTTGCTGTACAATTAGAACCTTTATATGCACTAAGAAGGGCCATGAAAAACCATTGTAAGCTGGATGTGCGCACAGGCTGTAGTTTGAGTAGTCCTGATTAAAGAAACTTTCGGAGTGTAGATAGAGAAAAGTGAGAAGGTGTGGAGGTGTGGAGGGATAGAAAAGTGAATTGACAAGCTGCGACTACAAGATCAAGGCAACATGTTGCGTATCATTGAAAAAATTACCCAGTCTGATTGATACACAAGCAGCAAATGAAGAATGCAGTTTTTGTGTCAATGTGGTGTGAAATTATTTTCTTTTGTTGACCCTATCGACAAAATAGTAATTAATCATGGTCACCAGACATACAAGTATCGATCACTGATCACTATGAAATGTTGTATGTATATCTGTACATTCATTTCCATGTGACAAGTGTCATTTGTCGCTTGCGGCTTTTACTTGTCTTTTGTCACCATAGCCTAAAAGTTCTCTTAAAAGCCGCTTCCGGGGCTTCCCCCATGGCACAGTGGTAGCGTCATTGCCTTGTAATCAAGGGGTCCCGGGTTCGATACCCGCTGGATGCACAAGTGGTTCGGATCCCACTTTAAACTGTAGGTCCAGTCTCGATTAGCCTTACTGTGCATAAAGTGGACTTAAAACAGCAAAAGCCCCTTCCAAAAAAAAAAGGTCTGAATACGAGTATATATATATTGTTCACCAACATTACTGTAATTCCCACTAATTACAAGTAAACAAACTTACAAATTTTAAGGAATGAAATTTAAGTGTGCATGAGTGATGGGGAGGATTAGGCAACACTATTGATTTATTTGCTTTATTTTACTTTGCCTTTGTTCCACTTTTAGCTATTACTTTGCCTTTGTTCCACTTTTGGCTAATTGTGAAGATGGGGATGAGTGATGCTATGATCAGGGTGGCGACAGACCTGGAAAACCTGGAAAACCGGGAAAAGTCAGGGAATTTGAGGTGTCAAAAAAAGTCAGGGAAATGTCAGGGAATTTCGTCTTCATTGACTTTTTTTAATTTATTTATTTATTTATTTAAAGATATCGTTATGGAACTCTGCACGGGAACAGGAAATCTCGTTCGTAAGTTTTGGCCTCAACTTTTAGGCCCCTTTTATGCGCAACACAACCACGCCACCAGAAACCAGTATGGCAGGAGGAGGAGAGAGGGAGAGATTTCTCTCGCCCGGGCTTCTCAGCGGGAATTTTAAATTCGAACACTCTTGGGAAGAATATTGTTATAACTCTAGCACTATGGAAGCAATCTACTTCGGATAACTTTTGTTTTGCAGCTAAAATATCAGCGCATGCAACCGTGTACAATTTAGAACACCGGACCGAGGAAGGGGGGGCTTGGGGGCAAGTCCCCCGAATTTCAATGGAAAAAACATAAAACTCTGGAGTTTGCCCCCTCTTCTCCCGCTATGTTGGGGAGAAGGTGCGAACTTTAGTATTCTTTTCAAAGAATGGACATTTCTCAAGAGAATGAAATATGTTTCATGTTCTTGTGTGCCATACAAGTTGAATAATAAGCCAAAATGTTAAACTCTGTCCTGTTTTTTACGAAAAATAGGTAATTTGCATATTGCTCAGAAAATTGTTAAAACTCTGGCACTATGGGAGCAATCTACTTCGGATAAGTTTTGTTTTGCAGTTAGAGCATCAGAGCATGCAACCGTGTACAATTCAGAACGCCGAACCGAGGAAGGGGGTTTTTGGGGGCGCGACCCATGAATTTCAATGGAAAGGAACATAAAAATCTGGAGTTTGTCCCCTCTTCTGCCACTATTTTGGGAGAAGGCGCAAACTTTAGTATTCTTTTTAAAGAATGGACATTTCTCAAGAGAATGAAACATGTTTCATGTTCTTGTGTGCCATACAAGTTGATTAATAAGCCAAAATGTGATTTTTTTTACGAAAAATCTGATTTGCATTTTTGGAGGTAAATTGTTATAACTCGGGCACTATGAAGCAATCTACTTCGGATAAGTTTCGTTTTGCAGCTAGAACATCAGAGCATGCAACCGTGTACAGTTCAGAACGCCGGAGCGAGGAAGAGGGGTTTGGGGGTGCGACCCCCGAATTTCAATGAAAGAAAAAATAAAAATCTGGAGTTTGCCCCCTCTTCTCCTGCTACTTTGTGGAGAATTTGCAAACCTTAGTATTTCCTTCAAAGAATGGACGTTTCCAAAGAGAATGAAACATGTTTCATGTTTTTGGGTGCCATACAAGTTGAATAATAAGCCAAAATGTGATTTTTTTTAACGAAAAATAGTTAATTTGCATTTTTGGAGGAAAATAGTTATAACTCTGGCACTATGGGAGCAATCTACTTCGGATAATTTTTGTTTTGCAGCTAGAACATCAGAGCATGCATACGTGTACAATTCAGAAAGCCGAACCGAGGAAGGGGGGTTTGGGGGAGCGACCACCAAATTTCAATGAAAGGAAACAACATAAAAATCTGGAGTTTGCCCCCTCTTCTCCCACTATTTTGGGGAGAAGACTCAAACCTTAGTATTCTCTTCAAGGAATGGACGTTTCCAAAGAGATTGAAACATGTTTCATGTTCGTGGGTGCCATACAAGTTGAATAATGAACGAAAATGTGAAACTCTGTTCGAAAATGTGCCATAGATTGTTGAGAGGGGGGAGGTTGGTCATCAATATGAATTTCCCAGGCTTGCTCCAGATCTGTGTCAGAGTTTCCACCCAAACATAAGAGTATAAAGGTCCGAAAAGCACATTCACTTTGTAATCAGCACCATGATACTATATGGTATCATCGGGCCAGTACGACCGTACTCTGATAATACCATATGGTATCATCAGGGGGGAGTAAAGGTTAAGCCTCTAAATATTAAGTGGAAAATGCATTGAATTATCATTTTTTCTTATCCATATGGGAGTAGTAAGGGGACTTGTCAACAGATGGAGGGGATAAAAGCGGATTGCGCCGTCCGATAGTTGTCAGACGTCATAGTAAGGCATTTTGTTGGACAAACTGAAGGAACATGGAAACAAATAGGTTCCATTGATGCATACGATTTTTGTCGAATATCGCCACCCGACAAAGTATCTCACTACAACATGCGACAGAAATTGCATGGACTGCAACATCCAACAAAAATCGAATGCATAAACAAGAAGAGCTTTAGACTGCAAATATTCTGCTGGTAATTTATTACTCTTCTGGCTCACTTCACCTTATTTAATGTGCAGTGCTTACAAAGGTTTTCTTTCATCATCCTGATGTATTACTTGTTTCGCACAAGTTAACATACGTTTACAATGAAATTGCACTATTCTTAGATATCAAGAAGAATCCAACCAAACGGGATATATATTCAATACTATCACGAAAAAGTGAAACATAAATTGCATTGGTGAACGTTATAAAAATTGGCAAGTGCATGCTCCCAACCTCAAATTTACTGCTACACTAGTATTGCAATGAAATTAACGCCACTCTCTGTCCTGTCTGTTTAAACTTGTGAGAGATGGTCATATCTGAGTAAGGATAAAAAAGTAAAAGATAATGCCAATTTTTGGTGCCATAATATATCAGTATCTGTCACGTGAGATTGATTGATTTAAATTTTTTGGGTGCGTCGCCACTTATGGTCATTATGCACCCTTCAGTATATACGAGGAAAATTCCATTATCTAAAATCCTTACCTTAAAATTAAAAAAGGGTTATGGAAAATAACTTTCCCAAAATAACTTTCAAGATATCAAACTCTCACGAAGAGGCATAAGCCATGTGACTTACAATTTGAAACAGTAGTTTAAAAACACCATGAAGGTATAATTTCAGATATTTGCCAGAAAATGCGCTAAAATGAAATTGTGAATTTTGGGGAAAATGACACAGTATAGTAAAAAATAAAAAATAAGAAAATACACCAATTTGAAAAAAAATAACAAAATATCGAGGTCCCTACTGATTAGGCATAAATAAAACAAGAATATCAGATGTAATTTGTTGCATTAGTAATAGAGAGTCCTAACCTAATGTTTGGCATAATCACCACTGTTGTTCTGGCATTTGTCGTAGCATGGCACTAAATTTTGTATGCCCATGGTATATGTGTCTGACAGCAAAGACTGGAAGTATCTACCGCAGTGTAGCGGTCAAATCCTTGCCCTGCCAGAAACCTCTTCAGTTAAACAAAGATATGAAAGTCGGTACATTCAAGGCCAGGGCTGTACAGGGAGTAGTCCAAGATCTCTCACCTGAAGTGATGCAAAGGGCCCGTGTGTACTCAGCTGTATGGGGTTGTGCACATTCGATTGGCCATCCGTGAATTGTCTGCACCATCGTCTGATCATACTATCACTCGCGACGTCCGGTCTGCACACCTCACACGATTGCTGGTGGCTCTGTGCCAAATTCTGAGCGTGCAATGTAGGCTACATCGCAGTCGGTGGGAGACTGTGTGAGAGCTGCAATCTTTAAACTAGAACTGTCCTAAAACGGCTGCATTGCAACTGTACCAGATTACAGCTACATGGCACTTCTTCCTGCCTGCATGTGTGTGTGTCGCTCTCCGACCACCAGTGCTGCATACCATTGGAGCTTTTTTCACGATGCCCCTCGTATATGAACTTTCAGAAGCTTTTATTATTAGAGAGTTCCTGTTTTAATGTGTGGTTAGCTAAATCAGGTACCTATACAATGCAATTCTATAAATTCCTTGCGTTAAATTTCTAATATTTACATACCATTTTTGTCAGCATTAATGGTATAACTGCATGTTGTCAGTTTCACAGTACTTCATTTGGATATACTGTACTGAAGCAGAAATCCCATTGATAATGTAAGGAAATATGACACTTTATTTTGTTCGATTCAATTGTTTTACTTATATGCAAGAGTTAGGTTGTTTGCTTTACAGAGAAGAGAGAAGTAGCTTTATGCATTGAAAAATGAGTCCGCACTCATGGTTCTTGCAAGCAGAGAGTTCCAAACCTCAGTGGAAATATCAACATATAATACCGAGAATGTATAAGGAGATTGATAAATTACAAATTGTATTTCTTAATCAGTCACTCTTCACTCATATCTCATTTAGTCGTAACTTTAAAAATAATCAAGTATTTTATTTTAAACTTACTGCGTATGACAAAATTCCGTAATCCTTCCCTAGCTTGTGAATTGTAATAATTTTACAAATTCACTATTTTGAAGTTTGAATTCAAATCGTAGAGAATAGAGAAATTAAGTCAATTTCATAGAAGATAATATTGGTACTTAACAGAACCATACGTGGATCTGTATGAGTTTATTATTTCCATTTGCAAAAACATCGATTTAATTTAGGTTGTAATTGTCAGGGAAAAATGTAAATTTTGTCCTGGAAAACCTGGAAAAGTCAGGGAATTTCATTTCTGCTTGTTTGTAGCCACCCTGTATGATGAAATTGATGAATGGACATTCACAAACATCCATGCCCGGGGTGGAATCTGAATCCGGGTCCCTTGCGATCAGGCAACACTATTTTTAGCTGGTTCAGTTTGTGTGCTGGGACAACAACCACAAAACTTCGGTTCATTTCAATGCAATGGAGTTGTGGGTGGGATGCAGCATGCTTTTGATGTGAAATCATTTAACAAAAATTGAGATATTTATGTGAAAACTCGGCTTGAATTTGGAAGAGCATCCCAGATTCATAAAAACTGCCCAGCTCTGTCAACCCATGATGTCAAGACTTAGGTTCAAAACTTAGTCTGGAAACAGAAAAAATACTGGAGAATGTAGCATTAGTGAGAAAGGTGTTGACAGTGATCTGTGCATTGCTACATTACCGGGATATCTGAAAATAGCATTTGGATAATGTTACACCAAGATTCACACTTCCATCTATCTCCACCAAATTGGAGCAACTAATGCTCTACATGGACGAGATTATGTTCAAGTTCATTAATCAGCATGGCTACTCACCGGGAATTCCTTGTATTCCAGGAATTATGCGTGAATTATTGGCTCCGGGAATTATGCGTGAATTCTGCTTGAATTTTTCTCCGTAGATGCGAAAAAGTGCATCTTTTATTAATCCAATAATGTGTAATATTTATAAATGCCCTGAAGCAAGTTTTTCACAGATTACTTTATATTTTTGTCAAGGAAGGATAAGAAAGCTGCGTGGAAAATAAAACAGAATTCTCTCAATCCATTTAGTTTGTTAGTGTCCTTTGCAGAACAATATCACACAGACGGATGATAAGATATTTTAAAGATGATTAGGTAAATTTTAGTCTGAAATTCTTACACAATTAACAATTTTTTGTAGATTGATTGATTGATTTGCTTTATTTTACTTTGCTTTTTGTGCTAGTTTTGCCTAATTTGCATTATGGGATGAGTGATGATATGATGAAATTGATGAATGAACACTCACAAACATCCATGCCCAGTCCAGAATTCGAACCCAGGACCCTGGCATCAATCTTTTGTAGATTAGAATATAAACCGTTACATTTGTGACTTGTGCTTCTAGATGTATTTCCAGTCTGAAAATGTGAAGTGGGAATTGTAATCTTAAATTGTATTAAATATATTTTAAAAGTATTGTTGTAATCCCGTCTTACCTGGGATCTGAGGTCACAGGGATGCCTCAATAATACATTTTAGGTAGAGCTTAATTATACTTGTCAGTTGAACCTGCTCCGATTAAGAGGAATGAGATATGGAAGGTTGAATTTAAAGGTTATTTACGCTTGTTCATACCTGGTAGGCAAGTGATGTTCTTGTCCAGATGCTTCTTGCAGACCGAATTGTGACTGATGCCAAGGTTCTAACCCGTGACCCTTGGCTCACTGATCCGAGCGATCCCGCGAGACTTGCTGCATGCTTATGCAGCCGTAACTTCATGTACCGTCGTCGTAGTTCAGTAAGTTGTAATGTGTGGTAAGAGTAATGAGAGTTCGATGAGACAAATAATCCAAATGAGCGACTAATGAGAGCGAGCTTCCTTTTATAATATTTGGCTTCGAAAGGTTATTACGCCTTTTGAACACGCTGGATCTTGTTTAGATCCACGCATTTGCCTTTCAGTCATTGCTTCACGGAAGTTACAAAGTTTGCGCATTCTTGGGATCGCCCGCTGGTCGGACAATTCCAGGAAATAAACAAGCGTAAATATTCTCTTGACAAGGTTTTCTCGTATTTGTAATCTCCATATCTCTACAGTATATATACCATTTAATTTAATTGAATTAAGAATTTTTGGATACATTGGAATCACACACACCCTTTATATTAATATGTTTGTGTGTGTGTGGTGAGAGGTGGTAATATGTAAGTTAAAATAGAGAAAACTTGTGCTTGTAGTCTTGAATTTTTGGAAAATTCACCTTGAAAACCGAGAATTATACTTGGATTTTATCAAAGTCCTAGAGTAGCCACCCTGTTAATGCTATTTAATGGCTTGTTATCAATTTATTGATAAGTGTTTAATCTCATTTCCACCGTGGCGGAGTGGTTAGCACATCGCGCTACGATGCCAGGGTTCCTGGGTTCGAATCCCAGCCTGGGTGTGGATGTTTGTGAGTGTCCATTCATCAATTTAATCATGTCATCACGCATCCCCATCTTCGCAAATTAGCCAAGAGGCACAAAACGTGGCTAAATCAATCAATCAATCAACCTTTCATAATTGTCATCTGATCACATCATGATTAGCCAAAAACAGATGTGTTGTATGTGTAACACAGGTACTTGATAGTGGTTCAGGGACAAGGACAATTACAAGAACATGTGAGATATGTTTGATTGATTGGTTTATTTTACTTTGTTTTTTTTCGCTTTTGGCTAAGATATGATGAAACTGATGAAGGGACACTCCCAGAGAACACCCATGTCCAGGCCAGGATTTGAACCCATGACCCCTGCCATCGTAGCACACTGTGCTAACCACAGAGGTTGGCGTGTGAGAAGGGTTTAATTAATCTGCTAATAAATCAGTGTTTGGAGTTGACATAGGTATTGGATCGAGGCTTATAAGAGTAATCTATTATTTTTTCTGCTTTAGTTTTTTCCTTTAGTTTCCGAAATTGTACATGTATTATTTTTATTTTGCATTCCATTTCTGCTTCTTAAGGCTTGTCCCTTCGATGAGCATGAATGATTATTAGATCGAATTGATAGATAGTCGATCACAAAAGACCATCCTTGCCCAGGCTGACTCAAACCAGGACCCTTTGTTTGTGTGATCAGGTAATCACTCAATATGCTGAGGTGGCAGATTGCAATTTTTGTGGTTACAGTTATCCAGATTTCCTGCAAAACATAAGAACATTCCTTGATATATGAATATGGGCAGCTTCAGGTGGAAATTCTTAGGTGGGGGGATGTGTCATGGACTAGCTGAGGGGATGTTCAAAGGGTTAAGCATGGCAACAGACAGCTTTGCTTAACTTTAATCAGCTTAGAGCAGGGTTTCGCTTCATGGTGCCCAGTTTCAAGATTTTTCTGCGGTGCCTAAGTCAGAATGTAGACCTATGTAACACTTGCACCATGCAGTTAGTGTAGTTAGGTAGCTTGCCTTAAGTTAAAAAATAAACACACATTTCAAATTCAGAAAGATTTTGTATGTAAAAAGTACTTAAGCACAAATTTATATCAACCCAGGGTGGCGACAGACCTGGAAAACCGGGAAAAGTCAGGGAATTTGAGGTGTCAAAAAAAGTCAGGGAATTTAGTCTTCATTGACTTTTTTAATTTTTTTTTATTTTTTTTAAAAGATATCGTTATGGAACTCTGCACGGGAACAGGAAATCTCGTTCGTAAGTTTCGGCCTCATCTTTTAGGCCCCTTTTATGAGCAACACAACCACGGCGCAAGAAACCAGTGATGGCAGGAGGAGAGAGAGAGAGAGAAATTTCTCTTGCCCGGGCTTCTCGGCGGGAATTTTAAGTTCGAACACTCTTTGGAGGAAAATTGTTATAACTCGGGCACTATGGGAGCAATCTACTTCGGATAAGTTTTGTTTTACAGCTAAAACATCAGAGCATGCAATCGTGTACAATTCAGGAGGAGGGGCTTGGGGAACGCGACCCCCGAATTTCAATGGAAAAAAAACATAAAAATCTGGAGTTTGCCCCCTCTTCTCCCGCTATTTTGAGAGGAAGGCGCAAACCTTAGTATTCTCTTTAAAGAATGGACGTTTCCAAAGAGAATGAAACTTGTTTCATGTATTTGGGTGCCATGCAAGTTGATTAATAAGCCAAAATGTCAAACTCTGTTTTTTACGAAAAATAGGTAATTTGCATATTGCTCAGAAAATTGTTATAACTCGGGCACTATGGGAGCAATCTACTTCGGATAAGTTTTATTTTGCAGCTAGAACATAAGAGCATGCAACCATGTACAATTCAGAACGCCGAACCGAGGAAGGGGGGGTTGGGGGCACGGTCCCACCATAAAAATCGAGTTTGCCCCCTCTTCTCCCGCTATTTGGGAAGAAGTCACGAACTTTAGTGTTCTTTTCAAAGAATGGACATTTATCAAGAAAACGTAACATGTTCTTGGGTGCCATAGAAGTTGAATAATAAGCCATAATGTGATTTTTTTTTTTTACAAAAAATAGGTAATTTGCATTTTTGGAGGAAAATTGTTATAGCTCTGGCACTATGCACTATGGGAGCAATCTACTTCGGATAAGTTGTTTTGCAGCTAAAAGATCATAGCATGCAACCGTGTATAATTCAGAACGCCGAACCGAGGAAGGGGGGTTTGGGGGCACGACCACCGAATTTCATTGAAAAGAAAAACAACATAAAAATCTGGAGTTTGCCCACTCTTCTCCCGCTATTTTGAGGAGAAGGCGCAAACCTTAGTATTCTCTTCAAAGAATGGACGTTTCCAATAAGATTGAAACATGTTTCATGTTATTGGGTGCCATACAAGTTGAATAATGAGCCAAAATGTGAAACTCTGTTCGGAAATATGGCATGGATATGTTGCGGAGAGGGGGGGGGAGGTTGGTCATCAATATGAATTTCCCAGGTTTGCTCCAGACCTGTGTCAGAGTTTCCACCAAAACATAAGAGTTTGAAGGTACAAAAAGCACATTCATTTTGTAATCAGCACCATGATACCATATGGTATCATCAGGTGAGTGCGACCTTACTCTGATGGTACCATAAGGTATCATCGGGGGAGTAAAGGTTAAGCCTCTAAATATTACATGGAAAATGCATTGAATTATCATTTTTTCTTGTCCGTATGGCAGTAGTAATGGGACTTGTCAACAGATGGAGGGGATAAGAGCGGGTGGCATCGTCCGATAGTTGTCGGACGTCGTAGTAAGGCATTTTGTTGGGCAAACTGAAGGAACATGGAAACAAATAGGTTCCATTGATACATACGATTTTTGTCGAATATCACCACCCGACAAAGTATCTCACTACAACATGCGACATAAATTGCATGGACTGCAACATCCAACAAAAATCGAATGCATAAACAAGAAGAGGTTTAGACTGCAAATATGCTGCTGGAATTTTATTACTCTTCTGGCTCACTTCATCTTAATGTAGAAGTGCTTACGAAGGTTTTCTTTCATCATCCTGATGTATTACTGGTTTCACACAAGTTAACATACGTTTACAATGACATTGCACTATTCTTAGATATCAAGAAGAATCCAACCAAATGGGATATATATTGAATACCATCACGAAAAAGTGAAACATAAATCTGCATTTGTGAACGTTATAAAAATTGGCAAGTGCATGCTCCCAACCTCAAATTTACTAGTATTGCAATGAAATTAATGCCACTGTCTGTCCTGTCTGTTTAAACTCGTGACAGATGGTCATTAATCTCTCACTTGAGTAAGGTTAATGTACAATATTATGAAATAAAATACTAATAATAAATACGTAAATATTTTAATATATTTACTCGAATCATTCAATCATAAAAGCAAATCACTTTATTCAAGAATTGACTTTTCTCTGCCAGCCCTGCTAAATTTTCACTTTCCATCTATTGATTTATACGAGGGGTGGCCAGAAAGTAATTTCCAATTAGTAGGGACATTGATTTTTCGCAAACGCGAAAACCGTGAAAAATGGTAATTGCTGCGAAGTTATGTTTAGGAATGTGCAGTTATGTCTGCACACATTTTTCACCCGTTCGAAATATCGAAATAATGCGAATTTGGCATAAAATGCAAATTGTTGCCGTTTTTAGTGATTTTTTTTAAAGAAATGTCCTAAAACAACGAAAAATTCCTTGAAATACAACATTCTTGTCTTTTCTAGGCCATGTTTGTGTACATAGAACATGCAAGTTTTCCAACAATTTACTCAAGAGTGAACTATAGAGTTATACGTATATGGAATAATTCCGGCAGCCACATTAAATCATGTATTTCCCACGATTTTTTCAACTTCTATCAAAACCATTTGCATCACAGAGCAATGTGGCAGGGTTCTAACAGGATATCGAGTGCATATCTACCGTCACACGGGAGCCACATCTATGTATTTGTTGCACGAGATATGTTCTGAATTACCAAGCTAAGTGCACACCATTGGCATTTGTCGAGCGAGTAATAATGGAGCTCAGTCGTTAGGGCGTCTGACTACTATGTGAGAGACCTGGGGTCGATCCCCTGCGGTGGAGAATCGGGATGTTTTCCACCTATTCAAACTGCTCCGGCACCCACCCAGCATCATATGAAGCTGGTACCTTGAGGAAACTTTGAGGGATAAAGGTAGCCAGGAGCGTGGTGCTGATCACATCACCCCTACCTTCAGCCGTGATCAAGAAAGTGTGGGGTCCTAACTCCACACCCCTACTATACACCTTCCTCAAAAATCTGTTCCAACATATCAAACTGTCACGAAAATACGTAGACCATGTGACCTACAATTTAAAATAATAGCACAATGGAGTATTAAGTTTCGGTATATTTGGCAGATAAATGTTCTAAAACAAAAACACAAATTTTGGGAAACGTAACACTAACAAGTCAAAAAAAGATAATGCCAATTTTTGGTGCCATAATATATCGGTATCTGTCACTTGAGATTGATTGATTTTAATTTTTTTAGTGCGTCGCCACTTATGGTCATTATGCACCCTTCAGTATATACGGGGAAAATTCCATTATCTAAAATCTTTACCGGGTCAATCCATATGAAATCATACCAGCTGGTTGCTTGACCATTTTTAAAAAAGTTTATTTTTTGAGTGGTGTGAGCCTCATATATTGACAGTTCAGAACCACTCTTATTTTATTTTTACTATCACCGATTTGAAGATGGCGGGCATTTTTTTTTATCATGGCGCGCGTCATTTTCTCCATTCATAAGCATCAGCGGCAACTTTTTTTTCTCAGCTCTGGTAAGTCCTACGACAATGAGACAAAATCTGTGATGTTAAGCACATTATAGGCTACAATTATATTTCTGTGTAATTTTCTAAATATTATTCCTTCATAATAAATTTTAAGGTTGAAATTGTGTATTTTAATCGCTCAAAATGACATTTTCGGACATTTTTTTGAGGGGGAAGGCAGTTTACTTGACACTTGAATTTTTTTGCGCAAGTACCTGTGTACCAATAGAGTACGTCAAAATTATTTGAAGCTTGAGACTTTAATATTTGTTTTTCTACAGGGTCATAAACATGTACTTTTTGTTAAGAAAGTCCAAGTTCAGGGTTAAGTATCTCTGGTGGGCAGTTGTTTAACAATCTGAAATTTGTACACAATACAGTACTTAAGGATAAGTAACTTCAGTAAAAATTTTGAGTTTGAGATTTAATTGGTTTAGGAGATACAAAACTTGTGAAAAATTCAACATTTTGCATTAAATATGGCATGTCTAATTTCATTTCTTATTAACATTTTGTGTTGAAATTCTGCAAACTGTAATTTGGAATGTCAATGAACAACATTACAATCCTGAAATGGATCTACAATAAAGTATATATACGAGGGCGTGCTGAAAAGTAATGCTTCCTATGTTTTTATTTTCTTTGTTACCTTGTAAATGCATTTTGGATTTTGAGCAACCATACATTGCACTTATAAGACTTTCCACCTTCTCCATTGAAGGTTTCAAACTTCTATCGCCAGGGGGTGCTGAACTATTGCGAGGAAAATGGCAGCATGTAACCATGCAATGTCGGTGAAGTACCTGAAGTAGCGTGCAGTGATAAAAGAGTTTCTAAACGCAGAAAATGTGCTACAAGTGGACATTCATCTGAGACTGAGGGCACTTTATGGGGATGAATGTGTAGACATCAGTACTGTGCAATCGTGGGCTGTTCATGCTCGTAAAGATAACCCCAGCTAAAGAAATCTCAGCTATTTGAGAGAATGGAATGAAAGGCCGCGAACTGCAACTGATGGAGGTCATCGGAATCGTGTTCAGCTAGGGTTATCTTTATTGTAGATCCATTTCAGGATTGTAATGTTGTTCATTGACATTCCAAATTACAGTTTGCAGAATTTCAACACAAAATGTTAATAAGAAATGAAATTAGGCATGCCATATTTAATGCAAAATGTTGAATTTTTCACAAGTTTTGTATCTCCTAAACCAATTAAATCTCAAACTCAAAATTTTTACTGAAGTTACTTATCCTTAAGTACTGTATTGTGTACAAATTTCAGATTGTTAAACAACTGCCCACCAGAGATATTTAACCCTGAACTTGGACTTTCTTAACAAAAAGTACATGTTTATGACCCTGTAGAAAAACAAATATTAAAGTCTCAAGCTTCAAATAATTTTGACGTACTCTATTGGTACACAGGTACTTGCGCAAAAAAATTCAAGTGTCAAGTAAACTGCCTTCCCCCTCAAAAAAATGTCCGAAAATGTCATTTTGAGCGATTAAAATACACAATTTCAACCTTAAAATTTATTATGAAGGAATAATATTTAGAAAATTACACAGAAATATAATTGTAGCCTATAATGTGCTTAACATCACAGATTTTGTCTCATTGTCGTAGGACTTACCAGAGCTGAGAAAAAAAAGTTGCCGCTGATGCTTACGAATGGAGAAAATGACGTACGCCATGCTAAAAAAATGCCCGCCATCTTCAAATCGGTGATAGTAAAAATAAAATAAGAGTGATTCTGAACTGTCAATATATGAGGCTCACACCACTCAAAAAATAAACTTTTTTAAAAATGGTCAAGCAACCAGCTGGTATGATTTCATATGGATTGACCCTACCTTAAAATTAAAAAAAGCGTATGGAAAATAACTTTCCCGAAATAACTTTCAAGATATCAAACTCTAATGAAGAGGTGTAAGCCATGTGACTTACAATTTGAAACAGTAGTTTAAAATCACCATGAAGGTATAATTTCAGATATTTGCTAGAAAATGCGCTAAAATAAAAATGTGAATTTTGGGGAAAATAACACCGTATAGTAAAAAATAAAAAATAAGAAAATACACCAATTTAAAAAACAAAATATCAAGGTCCCTACCGATTACGCATAAATAAAACAAGAATATGAGTTGTAATTTATTACATTAGTAACAGTGAGTCCTAACCTAATTTTCGGCATGATCACCACTGTTGTTCTGGCATTTTTCGTAGCATGGCACTAAAGTTTGTATGCCCATGATATATGTGTCTGACAGCAAAGACTGGAACTATCTCTACCGCAGTGTGGCTGTCAAATCCTTGCCCTGCCAGAAACCTTTTCAGTTAAACAATGGTGAATACATGGAAGCGGCTTTTACATAAGACAAATGTACATAATGTAGTATAATCACATATTATTCTTGTAAAATTAAATGTCAAATGAAAGTGGGTAATTAGTATATCTTCTCATGTTATATTTTTTTTGTGATTTTGATATAATAGCAGAGTAAGACCCAATTTTTTACAATTTTTGGCTATATATTTTGTATTTGTAAAATCTATTAATGTACCTGTATTGTAATGTAAGTATTGACATGTCCTATATTACCATGTACTGTAATTTGTACACACCGGTAGTCCTTGGACGCAAATAAACTAAACTAAACTAAACTAAGAGATGAAAGTCTGTACATTCAAGGCCAAGGCTGTGCAGGGAGTGGTCCAAGAGCTCTCACCTGAAGTGATGCAAAGAACCCGTGTGTACTCAGCTGTATGGGTTTGTGCACATTCTCTTGGCCTTCCGTGAATTGTCTGCACCATCGTCTGACCATAGTATCACTCACAACGTCCGGTCTGCAAACCTCACATGATTGCTGCTGGCTCTGTGCCAAATTCTGAGCGTGCAATGTAGGCTACATCGCAGTCGGTGGGAGACTGTATGAGAGCTGCAATCTTTAACCTAGAACTGTCCTAAAGCGGCTGCATTGCAACTGTACCAGATTACAGTTACATGTCACTTCTTCCTGCCTGCATGTGTGTGTGTCGCTCTCCGACCTCTAGTGCTGCGTATAGGCACCATTGGAGCTTTTTTCAGGATGCCCCTCGTATATGAACTTTCAGAAGCTTTTATTATTAGAGTGTTCCTGTTTTAATGTGTGGTTAGCTAAATGAGGTACCTATACAATTCAATTCTATAAATTCCTTGCGTTTAATTTCTAATACCTACGTACCCTTTTCGTCAGCATTAATGGTATAACTGCATGTTGTCAGTTTCACAGTACTTCACTTGGATATACTGTACTGAAGCAGAAATCCAATTGATAATGTAAGGAAATATGACACTTTATTTTGTTCGATTCAGTTGTTTCACTTATATGCAAGAGTTAAGTTGTTTGCTTTACAGAGAAGAGAGAAGTAGCTTTATACATTGAAAAATGAGTCCGCACTCATGGTTCTTGCAAGCAGAGGGTTCTAAACCTCAGTGGAAATATCAACATATAATACCGAGAATGTATAAGGAGACTGATAAATTACAAATTGTATTTCTTAATCAGTCACTCTTCACTCTTATCTCATTTAGTCGTAACTTTAAAAATAATGAAGTATTTCATTTTAAACTTACTGCATATGACAAAATTCCGTAATCCTTCCCTAGCTTGTGAATTGTAATAATTTTCCAAATTCACTATTTTGCAGTTTGAATTCAAATCGTAGAGAATAGAGAAATTAAGTCAACTTCATAGAAGATAATATTGGTACTTAACAAAACCATACATAGATCTATGTGTTTATTATTTCTATTTGCAAAAACATCGATTTAGTTTAGTTTAGTTTGTAATTGTCAGGGAGAAATGTAAATTTTGTCCTGGAAAACCTGGAAAAGTCAGGGAATTTCATTTCTGCTTGTTTGTAGCCACCCTGCAACCATATGTAGACTAACAAGTAAGTGCCATTTCATTGAATATATTGAAACATTTTGTAAGTCAGTCATGGCATCCCAGGATGCCACAGTGCACACTTTGGGAACCACTGGATTAGAGAATGCCATGCCGTCCCCCACCAACCCCTCAATTCGAGTACTGACCATAGGCAGAAAGTAAGAATACCTTTTTTTTATGCAGTAACTCCAATATCTGCAAGTGCATAAAAACCTTTGACAACGTTCTCCCTTGACATAGAAGTGTCTATTTTCACAAAAGGTGCACCTATGTAAAGCTCAGTGTATTTTAACACTAACATCTAAGAATGGGCCAGATTAATGAGTGCTCTACAGATTGCGGCTGCCAAAGGCATATTAGTTTATCAGAAAAATTACCAATATTTTTACAAATCCGATGTCTGCAATTTAGGGCTAAATTCTCTTATCTTATTAATTTTATGAAGGTATGTAGTTACTGTATATATGTACATAATGGATGAAAGGAAAGAGGACCAGAAGGGCTAATATTAAAAATGAGGAGGAGGAATCATGGGCCAAACACTGAAAACCTTTAAAATTTTCAACCTTCAGGCAGGCTGCATCTTCAGATGGAGTTAATTGGAAACAGTCTTGTTATCTACATCTGAAGGTGCAGCTGGAAACTGTTAAATTTAAAGATTTCCAGTGTTTCTTGAGTGTCTCCTATTGCCTTCTGTTTTTTACGTGCATATATACAAGTCTATGTATTGATGGGGAGGGATTTTGTAAACATTCCTGATGAAACCAAGAAACATCAGCAGTTCTGAAAGAATTTCCATGCTTTGCTAGTGGTATGTTGAATAAAGTCTACATGATTGGGTTGTGCGCTTTGAACAAATGATGCTTCTAGGATCTTATATGCTCACCCAATCTCCCTCATCAAAATATCTGAATAAATCGTAATTTTCTAAAGTAAATCTAAATACACACTGTTTTTTGTCTGAGGCAAACCCTATTGTAGTCAACTGGCTAATAGATCATGTATTTTATTCATGTATCAATAGAATATCTGTTGTTGGTATCCATATTTTTTTATATCAATACTTTATCAATATTACATATTGGCATGTGACAAATATAACATTTCAGCCTGCATTTTCGACCTATGATGTCCTGCTTATTTTTACGCACATATCTTTAGTATGCAGACAATTATATTTATATTGCATAACAATTACCTACCTACTTGTGTTATAAGAGTTGTTCAAAGTGCTGGCCAACTGCATTCATACATTCCTGTAATTAGTATTACTAATTTCATGCCTTAAAACAATTAAAATTGGGACTTAGGAAAAGTAATTTTTCATCTGGGTATTTTTTACCCAGTGTGTGTTAAGTTATGTTAGAAAATGCTCATTTTACCATCTTTCGAATTTTTTCTCAACTTTATCTGTGTGTAATGAAATAAAAATGTTCAAACTTATCGTTGAACATTAGGTTATTCATTGAAGATATTGTTACTAGGGCAAATCAAAAAGTAAGTTTCACCCCCCTGTATAAAAGAAACAAAACACATTAGAAAGAAAATAATTATTGCACAAGAATGTATGAACATTTAACTTCTTTCGACATAGTCACTAAGGTATTCCAAGCAATTTTCGAATCGTTTGACCAGTTTTTCCTTTCTTGTGTGTAAAAATTCCGTCCAATTTCAATTGCATTGACTTTGTGCTCATCGGTTAGCAATCGCAGCACCACTGAGAGCACAGTTTACGATGCACCCAAATCAGCATAGACACACTATCGTAGGATATGTTCAGTTCACTTGCAATCTCTCTTAATTTTCACGTGGTGGTTGTCAAGAATGATTGCATTCACACGCTCCGTTTTGTCGATAGTGTTCACAGTTGCAGGCTGCCCAACACACTGTTCCTCTTTCACGTTCGTTCTTTCCTCTTCGAACATCTGGCACCATTTCCTGATCATGGGGTGTGACATTGCATTCTCACCATACACCTCGACAATTTGGCGATGGATTTCACTCCGATTATGTCTTCGTGCCCACAAACATCAGACATCAGAGTGCACCTCAATGTTGAACGCCACCTCAATACGACGTGCCATATTCACACGGTGACTACTCGCGTACTAATCGAGATGCAGCATGGCTGCTTTGGGTATGGGGAGAATACATTCCGGACAGTGTTGCCACCAAGCATAATTATTTTATCTCTTTTACTACAGGAACACGGCTCGGGTGTAACTTACTTTTTGATTCGCCCACGTATTTACACACTTTGAAACAATTAAAATTCGCACTTAAGAAGCAATTTTCTTCTGGTTATTTTTTACCCAGCGTGCATCCTGTTGGGTTAACAATGGCAAAAAGACAACTTGCAAACAGAACAAATATGCCAATCAAAATGTCATCAAAAGATGCCGGGAATGTGTGAATGCAGTTGACCATCACTTTGAACAACTCTTTTAACACAGGTTAGTACTCGTTATCCAATATAAATATAATTGTCTGAATGCTAAAGATATGCACGTAAAAATAAGTGTGACGCTACAGGTTGAAAATACCGACACCCATGCCATGCTGCGCCATCTGCAGTCACGTGCTATCTCAGCCCGGAAGCCAAAACGAATGCACTGTAGTATTTACACAGTTCCTTTCATGGTCGAGTCATCCGCGGAGCGGCGACCAGCTTGCCGGTCAGGTGGGAGCACGTCTACCGGCATTTAGATCCACACCTGTACGCTGACTTTGGCACTGGACATGTCAGTGCTTCATTATGCAGATAGCCGGTGTCCAGTTTGCATGTGTTTGTGAAGTTTTAAGGTGTTTACAAGTGTTTTTGATTGTTTTGTTTTACTTTACGTTTTAGATATTTATGCTTTTCTGCAGGCTAATAATGCCACGCTATCCATACTATTTAAAACAACGAATTTTATGTACAACTCTTAAGTCATTATGAATTCTTGTAGGGAAGGATGTTATAAGGCATCTCGCAGCAGAATTCCCAGATGTTCCTGTTCCACACAGACACAGTGTTCGAAAACTTGTGAACAAATTTAGGAAAACAAGGGTTGTTCTTGATAAGAAGCGAAGGGTGAAACGACATGTGCTTACTGAGGAGAAACTAGACGCACGATTGGAACATAATCCTAAGAAATCCCCCCCCCCTTGTGCCTCGCACAAGAAACAGACATTTTTAAGTCGTCTGCGTTGTGAGCTACCAAGCTTTTAAACCTGAAGCCCTACATTAGAAGAATTGAAAGAAAATATCAGGAGAGAAATTGAAGCAATTTCTGAAGAGGAACTGATAAGTGTTAGTAAAAATTTCCTAAAAAGATACCATAAATGTGTGAATGCAGGAGGAGAAAATTTCCAACTCCTCTTGTAACAACGTACGTGTTTATTCTAATTTTAAATGTCCATGTAATTGTACAATCTAATTTCATTACATAGCTAGTGTTTCCAGTTACGCGGATGCTGCACCAAGTTTGCCGGCAGACAAGTTCTCGCTGCCAAGTGCGCTTACCGCCGCTCTGCAGACAATTTGACCATGAAAGGCACTGTATTAGTGCCCTTACTTTTACACATTTTGCATAATGCAGAAAATAAATCTTACCGTGCAAAACCTTTAAATTGGCCCTCATATAAAAGCATAAATGCTCAAACGTATGAATTTGTATGATATTATTTCCAATATAGTTCCAAGTAATTCGTTATATTAGCTGGCACATCACAGACTAATCATATTACCCCCCCCCCCCTTGAATCACAGCATGTGTCAATAAGTTCTGTAACTGTGCTTCATGTGCTCAGAGAGCACAGAACTGAATATTAACAGGGTGGCGACAGACCTGGAAAACCTGGAAAACCGGGAAAAGTCAGGGAATTTGAGGTGTCAAAAAATGTCAGGGAAATGTCAGGGAATTTCGTCTTCATTGACATTTTTAATTTTTTATTTATTTATGTATTTAAAGATATCGTTATGGAACTCTGCACGGGAACAGGAAATCTCGTTCGTAAGTTTCGGCCTCAACTTTTAGGCCCCTTTTATGCGCAACACAACCACGGCGTCAGAAACCAGAGAGAGAGAGAGAGAGTGAGTGAGTGAGTGAGTGTGAGTTAGTTCTCTCGCCCTGGCTTCTTGGCGGGAATTTTAGATTCGAACACTCTTTGGAGGAAAATTGTTATAACTCGGGCACTATGGGAGCAATCTACTTCGGATAACTTTTGTTTTACAGCTAAAATATCAGCGCATGCAGCCGTGTACAATTCAGACCGCCGATCCGAGGAAGGGGGTTTTGGGGCACAACCCCCGAATTTCAATGCAAAAAACATAAAAATCTGGAGTTTACTCCTTCTTCCCCCGCTATTTTGGGGAGAGGGCACAAACTTTTGTACTCTTTTCAAAGAATGGACATATATCAAGAGAACTTAACATGTTTCATGTTCTTGGCTTCCATACAAGTTGAATAATAAACCAAAATTGACATTTTTTTACGAAAAATAGGTCATTTGCATTTTTGGAGGAAAACTGTTATAACTCTGGTATTATGGGAGTAATCTACTTCGGATAATTTTTTTTTTGCATCTAGAACATCAGAGCATGCAACAGTGTACAATTCAGAACGCTGGACCAAAGAAGAGGGGCCTGTGAGGCCCGACCCCCGAATTTAAAAAAAAAGAAAAATCTGGAGTTCGCTCCCTCTTCTCCCGCTATTTTACCGAGAGAGCGCAAACCTTAGTATTCTCTTCAAAGAATGGTCATTTTCAAACAGAAGGAAACATTTTTCATGTTGTTGGGTGCCATACAAGTTGAATAATGAGCCAAAATGTGAAACTCTGTTTTTTACGAAAAATAGGTAATTTCCACATTGCTCAGAAAATTGTTATAACTCTGGCACTATAGGAGCAATCTACTTCGGATAAGTTTTGTTTTGCAGCTAAAACATCAGAGCATGCAACCGTGTACAATTCAGAACGCCGAACCGAGGAAGGGGGGTTTGAGGGGCGCGACCCCCGAATTTCAAAGAAAAATCATAAAAATGTGGAGTTTGCCCCCTCTTCTCCCGCTATTTTGGGGAGAAGGCGCAAACCTTAGTAATCTCTTCAAAGAATGGACGTTTCCAAAGAGATTGAAATATGTTTCATGTTTCTGGATGCCATACAAGTTGAATAATGAGCCAAAATGTGAGACTCTGTTCGGAAATGTGGCATGGATATGTTGCGGCGAGGGGGAGGTTGGTTATCAATAGGAATTTCCCAGGCTTGCTCCAGACCTGTGTCAGAGTTTCCACCAAACATAAGAGTATGAAGGTCCAAAAAGCACATTCATTTCGTAATCAGCACCATGATACCATATGGTATCATCGGGCCAGTACGACCTTACTCTGATGATACCATATGGTTGGTATCATCGGGGGAGTAACGGTTAAGCCTCTAAATATTACGTTAACCTTTAAATATTACGTGGAAAATGCATTGAATTATCATTTTTTCTTCTCCCTATGGGAGTAGTAAAGGGACTTGTCAACAGATGGAGGGGATAAGAGCGGGTGGCGCCGTCCGATAGTTGTCGGACCTCGTAGTAAGGCATTTTGTTGGGCAAACTGAAGGAACATGGAAACAAATATTAATAGGTTCCATTGATACATACGGTCTTTGTCGAATAGCTGCCAGACAAAGTACCTCACTACAACACGAGACAGAAATTGCATGGACTGCAACATCCAACAAAAATCACATGCATAAACAAGAAGAGCTTTAGACTGCAAATATACTCCCCGAATTTTGTTACTCTTCTGGCTCACTTCACCTTATTTAATATAGCGGTGCTTACGAAGGTTTTCTTTCATCATCCTGAAGTATTACTGGTTTCCCACAAGTTAACATACATTTACAATGACATTGCACAATTCTTAGATATCAAGAAGAATCCAACCAAATGGGATATATATTGAATACTATCACGAAAAAGTGAAACGTAAATCTGCATTGGTGAACGTTATAAAAATTGGCAAGTGCATGCTCCGAATCTCAAATTTACTGCAACACTAGTATTGCAATGAAATGCAGTCTCTGTCCTGTCTGTTTAAACTCATGAGAGATGGTCATTAATCTCTCACTGAGTAAGGTTAATGTCCAATATTATGAAATAGAATACTAATAGTGAATACGTAAATATTTTAATATAATATTTACTCAAATCACTCAATCATAAAAGCAAATCACTTTATTCAAGAATTGACTTTTCTCTGCCAGCTCTGCTAAATTTTCACTTTCCATCTATTGATTTATACGAGGGGTGGCCAGAAAGTAATTTCCAATTAGTAGGTACATTGATTTTTTGCAAACGCCAAAACCGTGAAAAAGGGTAATTGTTGCGAAGTTATGTTTAGGAATGTGCAGTGATGTCTGGACACATTTTTCGCCCGTTCGAAATATCGAAATAATGCGAATTTGACATAAAATGCTAATTATTGGCGTTTTTAGTGATTTTTTTTAAAGAGATGTCCTAAAACAACGAAAAATTCCATGAAATCCAACATTCTTGTCTTCTCTAGGCCAGGTTTGTGTACATAGAACATGGAAGTTTTCCAACATTTTACTCAAGAGTAAACTATAGAGTTATACGTACATGGAATAATTCTGACAGCCACATTAAATCATGTATTTCCCACGATTTTTTCAACTTCTATCAAAACCATTTGCATCACAGAGCAAAGTGATCGAGTGCTTATCAATAGTCACACGGGAGCCACATCTTCGTATTTGTCGCACGATATATGTTTTGAATTACCAAGCTAAGTGCGCACCATCGGCATTTGTCGAGCTAGTGATAATGGAACTCAGTCATTAGGGCGTGTGACTACTATGCGCGAGACCCGGGGTCGATCCCCGGCGGGGGAAAACCGGTATGTTTTCCACCTATTCAAACTGCTCTGGCGGCCACCCAGCATCATATGTAGCTGGTACTTTGAGGAAACTTTGAGGGATAAAGGTAGCCAGGAGCATGGTGCGGATCACATTACCCCTACCTTCAGCCGTGATCAAGAAAGTGTGGGGCCCTAACTCCACACCCCTATTATACACCTTCATGGAAAGTGCAGGGGAGCACTTTACTTTTACTTCCTCAAAAATCTGTTCCAACATATCAAACAGTCACGAAAATTCGTAGACCATGTGACCTACGATTTAAAATAATAGTTTAAAAGCACAATGGAGTATTACGTTTCGGTATATTTCGCAGATTAATGTTCTAAAACAAAAACGCGAATTTTGGGAAACGTAACACTAACAAGTCAAAAAAAGATAATGCCAATTTTTGGTGCCATAATATATCGGTATCTGTCACGCGAGATTGATTGATTTTAATTTTTTGGGTGCGTCGCCACTTATGGTCATTATGCACCCTTCAGAATATACAGGAAAATTCAATTATCTAAAATCCTAACCTTAAAATTAAAAAGGGGGTATGCAAAATTACTTTCCCAAAATAACTTTCAAGATATCAAACTCTTGCGAAGAGGCGTAAGCCATGTGACTTACAATTTGAAACAGTAGTTTAAATACACCATGAAGGTATAATTTCATATATTTTCGAGAAAATGCGCTAAAATGAAAATGTGAATTTTGGGAAAAATAACACCGTATAGTAAAAAGTGAAAAATAAGAAAATACACCAATTTTTTTAATTTAAAAAAAAAAAATATCAAGGTCCCTACCGTTTAGCCATAAATAAAACAAGAATATCAGTTGTAATTTATTGCATTAGTAACAGTGAGTCCTAACCTAATTTTCGGCATAATCACCACCGTTGTTCTGGCATTTGTCGTAGCATGGCACTAAATTTTGTATGTCCATGTGGTATATGTGTCTGACAGCAAAGAAGACTGGAACTATCTCTACCGCAATGTAGCTGTCAAAGCCTTGCCTTGCCAGAAACCTCTTCAGGTAAACAAAGAGATGAAAGTCTGTACATTCAAGGCCAGGGCTGTACAGGGAGTGGTAAAAGATCTCTCACCTGAAGTGATGCAAAGGGCCCATGCGTACTCAGCTGTATGGGGTTGTGCACATTCGATTGGCCTTCCGTGAATTGTCTGCACCATCGTCTGACCATACTATCACTCACGACGTCCGGTCTGCACACCTCACACGATTGCTGGTGGCTCTGTGCCAAATTCTGAGCGTGCAATGTAGGCTACATCGCAGTCGGTGGGAGACTGTATGAGAGCTGCAATCTTTAACCTAGAACTGTCCTAAAACGGCTGCATTGCAACTGTACCAGATTACAGCTACATGCCACTTCTTCCTGCCTGCATGTGTGTGTGTCGCTCTCCGACCACTAGTGCTGCGTATAGGCACCATTGGAGCTTTTTTCAGGATGCCCCTCGTATATGAACTTTCAGAAACTTTTATTATTAGAGTGTTCCTGTTTTAATGTGTGGTTAGCTAAATCAGGTACCTATACAGTGCAATTCTATAAATGCCTTGCATTAAATTTCTAATCCCTACATATCCTTTTCGTCAGCAATAATGGTATAACTGCATGTTGTCAGTTTCACAGTACTTCACTTGGATATACTGTACTGAAGCAGAAATCCCATCGATAATGTAAGGAAATATGACACTTTCTTTTGTACAATTCAATTGTTTCACTTATATGCAAGAGTTGAGTTATTTGCTTTACAGAGAAGAGAGAAGTATCTTTATGCATTGAAAAATGAGTCCGCACTCATGGTTCTTGCAAGCAGAGGGTTCCAAACCTCAGTGGAAATATCAACATATAATACCGAGAATGTATAAGGAGACTGATAAATTACAAATTGTATTTCTTAATCATTCACTCATCACTCTTATCTCATTTAGTCGTAACTTTAAAAATAATCAAGTATTTTATTTTAAACTTACTGCGTATGACAAAATTCCGTAATCCTTCCCTAGCTTGTGGATTGTAATAATTTTCCAGATTCACTATTTTGCAGTTTGAATTCAAATCATAGAGAATAGAGAAATTAAGTCAATTTCATAGAAGATAATATTGGTACTTAACAAAACCATATGTGGATCTGTATGAGTTTATTATTTCTATTTGCAAAAACATTGATTTAGTTTAGTTTGTAATTGTCAGGGAAAAATGTTAATTTTTGTCCTGGAAAACCTGGAAAAGTCAGGGAATTTCATTTCTGCTTGTTTGTAGCCACCCTGATTAAGTTTTGAGGTCTACCATTTACGCATCAGCCATTCACATGAAAGCCTCTTATTGAAACTGCAATTTCATATTCATAAGGGCTCACCACAAATACTGCTGAGAACGATGCATTGCTTCTAATTCCTTGATTGAGGAGAGTTCAGTACAGGGAACAAGAGCCATGCCTACGTCAACGACATCCACCAGTGTTTTCCCTCCTGACAAACTTGTTCCTTGATCAGTACAGACCTCACACCCTTTGCAGAGTTCAGGGTTTCCAACCGTAGCATAATTGTGCTAAGCCTAGCTTTTGGGTTTACAGGGTGGTGGTTGGAGGGCAATGGGCTGAATTCCCCTTCTGGTTACTGTTTAGTCACACTGTTCTATTCCCGTTCAGATACTGTTACAAATAGTTGCACTGTCTCAGTTCTTCAATACTCATTAATTTACTCTTTTCTTATGAAACAATATATCAGCATGGTTAATTATTGCAAAGAACACCAAGTGTTGAATTGAGGTTACTCACTGCAACGCAACAAATAAGCATAATGAAACGTGTTGTATGTTATTTTGTTAAAAAATTAAAGCACATGCATACACAAGAATTGTCATTTGCACCTTCAGTGAGAGGACTGTCGATTGTTTCTTCTTCACGAGCATGGTAATATTTGCTGTGAAGTTGTAGGATGCTGCTCGCAGACAGTTTTCAATATGTGGCATCTCCAATGGCATAGTGGTGGTAATGTCTTTGCCTCGTAATGAAGGAAGAGATCCCAGGTTCGAAACCCGGTGGAGGCACATGGCAGTGGTTTGATTCCCACTTTAAACTCTAGGTCCAGTCCCGATTAATCTTCTGTACATAAAGTTAACTTAAACAATAAGTCAATCAATCAATTTTCAATGTGTGTGTCGGTCAGCCGATTCCTCAACTTTGTTGGTCACATTCTTCGTTTTGTAGCCTTATAATCAAGGGGTCCCGGGTTCGATGCCCAGTGGATACATATAGTGGTTCGGATCCCACTTTAAACTGTAGGTCCAGTCCCGATTAGCCTTACTGTACCAAATCAATAAATCAATCAACCTTAGCCTGAAGGCTGGCTTCACGTGATTGTAGCACTCAATACATTTGATGCAGATTGTAATTTTACATTTTACTCTTGGAATTTTCACGTGTTCTTGTGTTTGTAGAATGAAATTTGCTAAAAATAAAAGTTGTGAAAGTGAATATTCATAATAATTAACGGATTATATGTTTAATTGAAAACCACAAGGTTCAAAAGTAAAATTCATGATGATAAACATGTCTGGAAAAAAAATCATTTTTGGACTGGAAAACCTGCAAATGTCAGGGAATTTCATAACCAAAAAATTGTAGCAACCCTGATCTTTGATGGCTGCAGAGAATCTGGATGGGGGATATCTTAAGCACGACATAATGTGAACTGAATACATGAAATCATGTGACCAGTTAGGAACTTAATGTATTTTTTTTAGTTGTTTCGTTGTTATGTTTACTTTATGTACAGAAAGGCCAAACGAAACTGAACCTACAGTTTCAAGTCCGATCCGAATCACTGTTCAATGTGCCTCCACCGGAAGTCGAATGCAGGACCACTTGATTGCAAGGTGACGACATTACCACAATGCTATCATATCCTTTGCTGGAATCACCTGCGACCACTGTGAAGTGTGTGAAGTTGTTGAAGAGTATCCAATTAGTTTCTTGAAGTTTGATATTCAGATCGTTCAGCAGGGGTGCCCATTCCCCCAAGGCCAATGGTGCATCCCCCTTCAAATCATGTCATGCATACTCCCTCCCCAAATCATATCATTCGCGCCCTCAAACCATATCGCAATCTCCACAAAGTGTTTAATTTACAACAGCGTGCCTACCGAAAGTAACTTTTTTTCTTGGCTTTACTCAACACTATACTTGATCTGCCCCTCCTTCCTAAACAGGGGTGCCCATCACTCAAGACCACCCCTAAAATAAAATCGTTGACCATAATCGAGAATATCGCTTGTCTTGTAATGCAGCTATAGTGTAAAAACTTCACATTCACTTCATCAAAGTGCCAAACACGAGTCATTCCATGCGAAATCAACACAGCCTTTGACCTGACCATCTCCGATTTTCATGAAATTTGAGGAATTGAAACTATGCATGGAACTTAGTAAGTATAAAAATTTTTAGTTTCGTGTGTCTTGTAATTGTTAAATTATTCAAGGTCAAAGTTAGCATAAATTGCCCGCTTAGCTATACTAAATCTGCTGTAACTCCGCCCCTATTTCACCTAGGAAGCTCAAATAAAGCTTATTGTACAGGGAATTGAACAAGCTTTCCAGTGATATATAACAAGCCTACCTTTGGATAAAAATATAATTTTGTCACGTGACCTTGACTTTTGACCTTGAATATCTCAAAACATGTCATCACTAAAAATCGTGAAAAAAATATATTTGGTCCCTCATACCATACTCTAAAACATACCAAAAAATCATTCTGGGACTGGAATGGGATCAAAAGATACAAAATAACATGTGTAACTATGTGACTGATAAAAGCCCCATTACATGAACTATGAAGAGTCAAATGTCCCTTAACACCCCCTACAAAATGTGAAGGAGTTATCCTGAGTATAATTGGTCATAAAAGAAATAGGTTAGGCACAGGGAGATCCCTAGCCGTGTGTGTCAAGCACAGATCCGGCATATTGTTGACCGCCATATTGAATTCAACGCAAACATTTCAAGGGAAAGGGGGTGATGTGATATATCAAATGAGGCTAGAATTTCACGAGAAATGAAGTGACGAAGGATTTTCCAACGTATCTTACGCCAGCAAAAAGTTATACACATCTTTCACTTACGATATATGCACATTATAATCTTGTCAATGTTCCTGTGAGCACACTCGTTGACGTCTCTCACACTCGCATAGAACATTTGGTAATGTAGCATGTGCAACAACATCGCAAGCAACAACTATGCCTTCTCTCAGATGGTCAATATCAGGGACTTTTAGTGCATGCACCATTCTCATCAAATGTTTCTGAAGGTAAAAGTCCTCCTAAGATGTTAGATCTGGGGAATGTGCAGGCCTTTTAATAGATCCCCGTGTGCCCATCAATCTACCTAGAAAATTACCATGAAGAAATTGCGAAAATGTTCACATAGTGTGGTCACACTCTGTCCTGTTTCAAAACTCTCGAAAAGTGCCATATCCCGTAAGCAAGGGTGAAAAAACCTGTTCACTTAACAAATCCAAGAAGCCCTCACCATTTAAGGTTCCGTTGTTGAATATGGACCAACCATTTCCGTTCGCCATACATTATACCACATAATTAGCTTACCAGCAACAACCATTCGACTGAGCAAATCACAGGTATTGCATATTATTTTTATTAACTTCACCGTGAACATAAAAATTTGCCTCGTCACTGAAGAATTTTTCATTCCAAAGGAAGTGTCACGTAATTGTTTGAGATACTTTTCTCAATATTCTTCACTATTCAACTATTTGGTGAATGTAGCTGATTAAAATCATATGCAATGGTGCGTATACTTCTTTCTCTCCCAAGATGTCAGCGTGATCTCGATGAGTTCCTAACACGTTAGGAGAATTCCAATGCTTTGTTTTTAACACCTCGAAAAGGAGAAAATGGTTACAAGCATGCAGTAATAAATTTTTGCTGGTTAAATATATGTTGGATAAACCTTCGTCACTTCATTTCTCGTGAAATTCTAGCCTCATTTGATATATCACATAACCCCCTCTCCTTTGAAATTTTTGCGTTGAATTCAATATGGCGGTCAACAATATGCCGGATCTGCGCTTGTCACACACGGCTAGGGATCTTCCTGTGCCTAACCTATTTCTTTTATGACCAATTATACCCAGGATAACTCCTTCACATTTTGTAGGGGGTGTTAAGGGACATTTGACTCTTCATAGTTCATGTAATGGGGCTTTTATCAGTCACATAGTTACACATATTATTTTGTATCTTCTGATCCCATTCCAGTCCCAGAATGATTTTTTGGTATGTTTTAGAGTATGGTATGAGGGACCAAATATATGTTTTTCACGATTTTTAGTGATGACATGTTTTGAGATATTCAAGGTCAAAAGTCAAGGTCACGTGACAAAATTATATTTTTATCCAAAGGTAGGCTTGTTATATATCACTGGAAAGCTTGTTCAATTCCCTGTACAATAAGCTTTATTTGAGCTTCCTAGGTGAAATAGGGGCGGAGTTACAGCACCTTTAGTATATCTAAGCGGGCTCAAAAAAGGCAATTTCTGCAAACTTTGACCTTGAATAATTTAACAATTACAAGACGCACGAGACTAAAAATTTTCATAGTTACTAAGTTCTATGCATAGTTTCAACTCCCCAAATTTCATGAAAATCGGAGATGGTCAGGTTAAAAATTGCACATATCTGTGTTGATTTGGCATGGAATGACTCACACACATCTTATCAAAATATCATTGCGAGCGACGCGAGCAAGAAAATTTTTACATCCATTTTTTTGCAGGCTTTCAAGAATATTAATTTAATAGGATGTCAATACATTTATTCTTAGTCTTTTCCAGCACGTTCAGAGTCGAAAACTTGTGGATACCATATCGCTAAATACAGTCTTCAAAATTTAATGTTGGAACTCTCTCCACTACATAAATCCCTTGACAATCTAAGATTTAACACTTTATCAAGAGCTTTCTATCTCCCCCTTTAAATTTAATACTCAATCAATTTTAGACTTACTGTTGATATTGTCTCCTCCAAAAAAATAATTGCCAGTCTCCACACCAGAATTTCCGCAACAGTCTAAGACAATAGCAATACACAAGAATTGGATATCCCCTCAATTTAATGCTCATCTACCCTCTAACTAAAATACCCGCCATAATCTAAAACTTGGAGTTGGATACTGTCCCCCAAATTTAATTCAGAATCCTTCCCCCAGAACCCACATGTCAATTAAGGTCTAATATGTATAAGTTGGATATCTCTCCCCCCCTACACCTTCGATAATACCCTTAAACACTTTCTTTTCATCTAATGGATTAAATATGGCGCATTTAAGGTGTAAAATCTTTACACATATTTTGTAAAAAGCTATCAATGTTGAATTTTATATTATTTGAAGGGAAAAAAACCTCCCAAAAAAATCTCTATGGCGCAACCTGCGCCATAATACCTGTCGTTCAGCATACCTCCGTGGCAGAGTGTTTATCTATCACATTCCGCTACGAAGCCAGGGGCCCCTGTTTTTTTTTGCGAGTGTCCCATCATCATCACTTTTAGCATATCGTCACTCATCCTCATCTTCGCGATTAGTCAGAGCCAGAAAAGCGAAGTAGAACAAACCAATTAAATGAATCAAGTCGTTCTGGTGCATTGTACGGGCTTCAGCAGTCCGCGGGTTGAAGTCCAGTGACTTAAGGTCACGTAGGAAGGGTTTGAGACGCAAGATTCTGGAAAGACTGAACCCTAACGTCTTCCACCGCGAGCTGGTAAGGGTCTGCGCGTCGAATGGTTGTAGGGAACGTGAGTAAATTTAACATTATGCTTATCGGAGTATTATTTTATTTGTTCTCTCGGGAACAAACTTCCGATGGCGTAGGTAGAAAAACACATGAACGGAAAGGGGACACGTTGAAGATTTTATTTGTCAGGAAAGTCGAGGGTTGATTAGCCGTAAGTTGAAGTAGTTGCTTTCTTTCTTCATAAGAAATGCACAGGATTTTATAAATACTTATAAATATTTTTCATACATGCAGTGCCCATTGCGAATAAATAGAAGTAAATGCCGACTCTGTGCAAAGATGTCACTCTTCGCCTTAACATCACAAGGATATTCCTTCTGGGGTTGGCTACATCCGTCGGAAGTGCGCACCTCTGGTAATAATCCCAGGCGCTCCTTCCCTTCCCCAGCATCCACCGTATTCAAGAGTTTCGTCGCCAATTTGCCTGTGAAGGGCCTCTTTTGTTTCCCGGATGAATGGCCGCCCGTTAAGATTTGGCTGCCTCTAATGAACTGAATGAAGCCCCACGATTCCGGTGGCTTATTAATTTGCGGCCCTGGACCGGGAGGGAAGAGTGTGGGGTGCTGAAGGACTCCGCCGTCCAGCCACTCAAATGAAGCTGCAGGTGTTCACCCCTTTCCCATTCCTTTTTTCGTTTCATTTTTTTAAAAACAATAGTTTCCATTCGTGCTCTCTGGCCAGCTCGTCACGCTGAACGGAAATTTTCAGCAAATTACTTGTGTGAGAATAAAGTTACGAAGTAAAATTGCGCGCTGTTTTCGGGACCGTTAAAGAATTGTGTCTCTTTGTATCGAGTGTAGAAGGGATAGAGGCGACGAAAAGGTTGAAACTGGTGGTCGTTTGTTGAGACAGATTGAACGCGAAGTCTTGCCTTACTATTTTTTATAGTGGCCGGCTTTATCCAACCGGATGCAACTTCCAACGTGCAGTTACATAAGCAGATTACGTGGTTTCTTCCCTGCTATTTTCTTCCAGCCAACGACATAGAAGGAGTATATCGGCGAAAAGGCTGAAACTGATGAACGCAATGTCTTGGCGTACTATGTCTGATAGCAGCAGCTTCGTCCATTGAGAGCCGCAACTTTCAACGTGCAGCTACGCAAGATCGTCACGTGGTTCCTTCCCCGCCAGTGGACCATATTAGTGTGACGTCACCGAGCAAGATTGAGTCCAAACTAACTCGTCACGTGATGCAACCCTATGCGATAGCATTGGATTTTCCATAGCGAAGGGTCAACTTTAAAAATTGTGATGTTTATCTTACATCAATCTAAACATGAGATTTTTGGAAAATACGTCTATGTATGAGACTTTAAGCTTTTGTGTTCAATCTAATCTAATCTAATATATAAAAATGGATGTATGTGTGTATGTTTGTTCCGGCATAACTCGCGAACGCCTGGAGCAATTTCAATGCAGTTCAACTCCAAGATCATCACCTATCGGCAAGGGGGGGGGGGATAAAATGTAAAAAAATGACCTAGATTAATGTGTAATCCATAGTTTTCGGAGTCGCCAAGCTAATTGGTGACATTCACGATGACATTTAAAATTAGTTACATTTTACATCCCTGGCACCCCTATGGGTAGGGGTGGGAAGGGGGTGACGTAAAAATAATAACGAAAATGACCGATATTTGTGTGGAATCCATAGTTTTTGGGGTCGTTAAGATGAATAGTGACACTCCCAATGCCGTTTAACTACAAGTTCATCACGTATCGGCATGGGGGTGGGGGTGAGATGGGGTGAAAATAACCTAGATTAGTGTCGAATCCATAGTTTTCGGAGTCGTTAAGCTAATTGAAGACATTCACGATGAAATAGAATATAGTTAGAATTCCTTATAATAGAAGATTGGGATAAATAAATACCCGGGCAACACCGGCCAATCAGCTTGTCTTTTATAAATTTTAGTTGTTACTGGCGTTAACAATTTGCAGTATGTGTTCATATCCATACATAAATAATTACGCCGATCTTCCGTTTCCTACCGTAATTCACGGAGCAAATTGACATGTGAGAATTTACCCCTCTTAAGCGAGACCACAGTGAGCAATGTACACATTTTTTTTTTCATTCTCACCGCACACACTGAAATTATCCCGAAGAAAATACTGAGAGAAAGCATGAATAGTGTGGCCGCATGTTTTGCGTCCAGGGTGTGTGAAAAAGTCAGGGAATTTACTTTTTTTAAAAAAAGTCGGGGAATTTACCTTTTCTGAGAAAGTCGGGGAATTTACCTTTTCTGAAGAAGTCGGGGAATTTACCTTTTCTGAAGAAGTCGGGGAATTTACCTTTTCTGAAAAAGTCGGGGAATTTACCTTTTCTGAGAAAGTCGGGGAATTTACCTTTTCTGAAGAAGTCGGGGAATTTACCTTTTCTGAAAAAGTCGGGGAATTTACCTTTTCTGAAAAAGTCGGGGAATTTACCTTTTCTGAAAAAGTCGGGGAATTTACCATTTTTGAAAAAGTCGGGGAATTTACCTTTTCTGAAAAAGTCGGGGAATTTACCTTTTCTGAAAAAGTCGGGGAATTTACCTTTTCTGAAAAAGTCGGGGAATTTACCTTTTCTGAAAAAGTCGGGGAATTTAACTTTTCTGAAAAATCATAGAAATTTCAGGGAAATTTACAGTTTGTGCAAAATTCAACGTTTTTGTAGTAGCGCACTTAAAGTAGGTTTTTGAACAAAGGAAAAAAATGCCAAGCAAGAAATTTAAAACTACACAATCTATACTTCAGTTTCATATACTATTACCAGTAGTTACATTAACATTTGAACTATTTTCGTGTAGAAATTATTACAGTCACTGGCGTATGCAGAGGCCCCCTCCGAAATTTTGAGAAAGTCAACATTTTAGTAATTGAAGCAGTGAAGGAGTCTGGGAAAAGCCAAAGCAGTAAATTCAAACAACTCACCCCTTAAAATGCCCCCCGGTTGCCATTTTTGAGAGTGGAAAGTTCTAAAAATACGAAATATCTTGTCGTGTAGTCCGTTCGCCCTATATACGTACGTATATACTGTAAAATTCCAGCCCCTCCAGAAAGAAGATCCCGCGTACGCCAGTGACTACAATAGATGGCTTATGGAATTTATAACTTTCTTGTTACATTTTTTGTGTACGTTTGGTAAATTGGGAACAATACAGGCGTTATTAAGTTAAATTATTTATCAAATAATTTAAATTTTTATTTTAAATGAATCTTTATTAATCATGCAAGTGTCACATAAAAACTTAGCCTGCTACTTGCATCCCTCCCCATGTGCAACCATCAATTCTGTTGAGTTTCCTTTCTCGTTATTACCTTTACATGTGAAGTAAACATTGAAGTACTTCGTTCGTGGGATTCTAAATGTGTGTTTAGTTGAAATATAGTGACCTTCTCCCAGACATGTACGCTAATTGCCTTAATGATTAAATCTGGGTCTAGAAAATTTACGTTCTTGGTCTTTAAAATCTGAAAAAAGTCGGGGAATTTTGTCTTTGCGAAACTGTAGACACCCTGTGTGACAGTCCTATCTGTCAAACTTAACCTTGGCGTGAAAGACTGACAACATGACATTGTGTGGACTGGGGATAGCCAAATCCGGTGGACTTTCGACCTCGCCACCGAAGATCTCGAGTTCGAGTCTCGGCCTGGTCGTGGGTATTAGTTTGAGTGCCCCTTCATCAATTTCGTCATATTCTCCCTCATCTTCGCGATTAGCCGAAATTGATTGTGGCGTTTACTAGGACAGGACACAAGCAACATTTGACACAACTCTAACGTGTGGAGATCTATCTCCACGTCGCCATGTGCAAGGCCTCCCCGATGGCGCGGGTGGAACGGAGATGTAGGCGACATCTGCTGCCGATTCGGACACGGCCAGTCGCCATATTTACACGAAACGCACGTTTGACAAGAACAGCCCGGAGTCCGCCTACCTTCGTTGGTCGAATTGGCGGCATACGTGGAGTTGGAGGGGAGATGTGGAAGGCGCGACAGATGCACGCTTCAACTCGCTATGGCCCTGCTCCTGGCAGCCATATTGCAAATTTCACTTCGCAGAAGCTACGTTTACTGAATACACGATTCATTATATTCTCAGTTAATCGTCTTGTCAATTTCTCCTTGTTTTTCTCGCTTCTGTATATTTTTCTCTTCCTCTTCGCGCGTGTGTGTGTTCTCTTCTTTATTTCTCTTTCTTTATCTCTCTCTTGTTCCTTCTCCTTTCTTCTCTCTCTCTCTCTCTCTGTAGCTTCTTTGATTCTATTCCTTTCTTTCATTCTCTACAACTTCTTCCATCTCTTTTTTCTGTCTTCGTTAAAACACTTCCTTCTTGTGATGACATGGAAACTTAAGGATGGAAACTGAAAATTTTGTGCAGGCGCCCATGGAAGAACTACTCAAATTATTGCAGTGTGTTCATCGTGGAATCTTCGTGGATTCATGTAAATGCACGCACGCAACCACACACACACACATTTATTATGTTAAAATACAAATTACTTTTTATTTTCACGTATAAAAATGTACCGGTACGCGTACCGTTGCGTACTGCCAGAAACAATAGTCTGTGTGTACATATATGCAGGGTGGTCCAAGAAGGACTTTACAACTTTATAAGTAAACATTTATTCCGGAAACGGCACAGAACTGGTTGTGGTGTCATTTTGTAAGGAAATACATTGTTTGACTGACGTTGTGGAATAGTATCGAATTCCGCCACCGCAAACGCCATCGGCAGTTCCGTTCAAAAAATG
Source organism: Lepisma saccharinum (assembly GCF_977018435.1). Taxonomy (NCBI): domain Eukaryota; kingdom Metazoa; phylum Arthropoda; class Insecta; order Zygentoma; family Lepismatidae; genus Lepisma; species Lepisma saccharinum. Next base: position 86,005,458 of record NC_139238.1, on the reverse strand, counting down.
GCTGCTTTCAAAGGTCAAGAGCGAGCTTGTGTGTTTTGGCCGCACCCACTTACAACAAGATGGCGCGCCACCTCACTGCCTCACCGAAGTCTGACCAATTGCATGGCTTCCTCGTTCATCTGATCAAATTTTTACTTTTTGGGGTTTCATTCATCGACCTGCAAATCAGTTATTGAAAATTTCTGGCCCAGAAATGGCCCAGTTTGAGCGACGCAGAAGCGACAAAGCGACACGTGTTGCTTATCGTGTCGCCTAGATCTGTAGTTGTAATGTGCGGTTTATCGTGTCGCCTATCTGTTGTTCGCAAGCAACGCTTGCTAATAGACTGAAGGCACCATGTCGCTTGTCACTTAGTTGGGAACTCCCCCTGTAGCGCGTCGCTTCGGTCTGAGCACCCTTCCTTTAAGGAGCTTTCCGACCGAAGTAACAAATAGTACGCGAATACGCCATATGAACGCGTCGTTTGCTGTTTGGACCCTCATGTGCAATGAATGCTATTTTACAGTCTGTAAGTGTGTGTCACTAGTGTGACAGTGTGAACATCCCGTGTCGCTTGTCCCATTGGTTTGAAAGTTTCCTTACACTCATGTCGATGGCACTAAGAAAGTTTTGTGGGGTTTCCCTTGTCGTTTCATGCAATCATCATTATCATCATCGCCGCGATTAGTTTAAAGCGGAAGAAAAGAGACATTAAATATCAAAAATACAAATGCTTCAGTGTGTATATCTTTAAAAGAAATGATGATAATAATAATGAACCTAATTCATACACAAAAATTTAGTTGCCAAGAGCATTCCACGCGTATTTTTTCTCCCGTATTATTAACGAAAGTATGACGATAACAGGACGTGGTCGACTGTCTAGAATGTTCGTTAATATCTTCGCGACCACTGTACCAAATATCATAGCAATTATCACATTCATAGAAATGCTTCATGTAAAAGAATCAGACGTTGCAGCGAAAACTCCATTTACTTCCATTATAAGCAGTAGAACACCAAGCACCGGGGTCAACATCAGCGCCTCTAGCGGATCATTTTCGAGTGGAACCATCCAGAGAACGCAGAAGCATGCCGTTTTCCACACTACGTTATTCTAGGCGCTGTAGCTCGGTCTTGACCAGTGAAAGCAGCCATTTTTAATGGAACTGTTGCTGGCGCTTGCGGTGGCAAAATTCCGTACTATTCCACAACGCTAGTCAAACTTGATGTATTTCCTTACAAAATGACACCACGACCAGTTCTGTAACGTTTCCGAACAAATTTTGATACACTTACAAAACTGTAAAGTCCTTTTTGGGCCACCCTGTATTTAAAATAGTCCTCCCAACGATCACAAAACCAGAGCCGAAAGACATTTTTGTTGTTACACTTTTGCTTGTAAAATAACCTCGGAGACAGTCCCGTCGCCCTCGTCACCGCATGCGAAATATTCCCGAAGTTCGCCGTCAGACGTCCCGTTCCCCAGAGACCTTCCCCTTCCCCCGCGCGTCGGGAAGCCGAGACTTACTCCCGGCGCCGTGATGGATGGGGTGGAGTTCGTATCCAGCCGCCGGCCGCGGAAGCTTACTCCCTCGGTGGAATAAGACGGGAGATCCCCGGGATCCCTTAAGTCTGTGGAGGAAGAACTATGGCGTAGGCGTGAGGGGAGTAACGTAGTGGCGCCCCCCTTCCCCTCCTCCCCCACTCTCGGTGTCTGCTGCTTTGGGCTGTTCGAGCTTCTTTGCGAAGATGACACAATGTATTCTTGTCGTGGAAATAACATTTGTTAGATTTCATAAATGCAGGGTGTCCCGAAAGTTTCGTAGCCGATTTAATAGAGAGGTGCGCGGAAATTTATAAAAAAACTATGCATTAACCCGAACGTTGCTCTGGGGCTTACCCAGCCTCGAATTAATGGGAACCTGGCGGGGGAGCGTGCTGCTGATCACGTCATCTCCAAAATGGCCGAGATCGAGAATGTGTGCGGCCCTACCCCCACATCCCATATATTGCGTTCATGGCACGGTGCTATATGAACGGGGAACTTTACCTTATTACTTAACTGCACTAAATACATGGCTAGCATAAATGATGTTGCGGATTTGGAATTTTACAGAATGTGAAATTGACATTCTTTATAATTTGGAAATCCACTAAGCAAAAATTAATCGAAAAATTCTAGTTCGACCAGTACTTGAAGGTTAGGTCCGGAGACCTTGCAGGCCACTTGCATAGAACCTTATCGTCTGTGAGCATCCAGATGCCAATGTGACGGTACTCCATCTTGCTGAAAGATTTACTCATGAGAAAACTTAATTTACGTGGCATGTATCTAAGTAAGGGCTTCCTTTTACTGCCAGTTCCTGGGAAAAGAGAGTGCCAGAGACCTTCACACTGGAACGTCCAGTAGAATGTTTTGTCCCAAAGGTCTCAGGTTCGGGATCCTTCTGCTGTCCACCCTTGGCAGGTTTTCTCGGAGTTTCTCCTCAGTCCCTCCAGATGGAAGCTATGGTGGTACTTGTCGTGAAATTCTGCAGCTTGCTTTTTTTTTCTTTTAGCCTGCATGGTTCACCCAGCCTCTAATAAGTTCATTCTTTGGCTAAGGGGCTAAGCTGATCATATTTCCTCCACAACTGACCGAGATCATGAATGTATGGCACCCTACCTTCACATCCCCATGTGCCTTCATAGCATGTTGTAATGTTAATTGTTAGCTTTACCTTTAACACACACACACACACACACACTGTGTTTTACATCGACGTTTTTACAAGATAAAGAACACCGGCTTGGGTTAAATGAAAGGATATCTCACTCTGCCTACTTATTCCAGAATCAGAAATGGTCTTCAGAAGTGAATTTGCCATGCCCAGAAATTTAACTAAAAAAGTGTTTTCTTGTGCATGGGTGTGCATTTGAAACCAGTAGTTACAAAAGAAACGAGAATTTTTATCCATAAGTGCATGTTTCACTCACAGTTAAACTTCATACAGTGTAATTGTAGTAATAAATGCGTAATTTTTTGCATTGAGTGACAAATGCAAGGAAACCTTGGGAGTTACAAATTCATCGCTTTTTAAAATATTATTTTACAAGGTTTTAACATTGGAATGAAATTCAAGAAATTCCATTTCTACAAAAAGAAAAGCTTTTCTTATTTTCTAAGTAAAGTGCTAAATACTGTATGTAAACATTCTTTCTCACCTCAACACATTTCTCTCCCAAACCCTTCGGATCCATAAGTAGACGCGACACCTTCAACCAAGTTCCCCAGTCACGTTTCATCCAGTTTCCTCCCCCATCCTCTGTGGACTGTTCCTCCTGATTGCTTCATCAAGTGTTTGTTTGATTCTAGGAGCTGGAAGAGTTTTGCTTCAAATTCGCGCTCAACCACATGACCGCTGTGATTCAGACTGAAGGGTTCTGTGGCCTGGACGAACAGACTGTGAAGAACTTCATCACAAGGGCAGCCAAGTATGGTGCGTTCAAGTCGTAACCTGCCAGCTGCTATATCCTTCCACTGTGGTAACTAGTGTGCAGCGTGCGAGCTAGCTTTTTTCCAAGAAAGCATTTAGTCCGTCACCCCCAAGGAACCATTGACATTCCCCATGTGACCTCACCTATTGCATCTGCTGGCAGTAGTCAGGGCTCCTGCCAAACATGCATGTGGGCACATGCATACCGCCCCCCCCCCTCACCCTTCAGTTACCAGCTACGGATGCAAGGAGGTGATCTCTAATCTGTGCGTGTTTATTTTCTGATGTACAGAGACCTTTAGAGGGAATTAAAGTTAACAGGAGGACTTGAGTTTGTACGAGCGTCATCCAGAAAAAAATAAACGTTTTAGTGTAAAACAGAAATGACAAATGATGTGTGCAAAAAATTTATGGTACAGAAACTACATATCTTACTATACTTTTCCACATATTCGCCATACCCATTCAAGCACTTACCATAGAGTGATACCAGTTTGTTGATACCGTCATTGCACTCGGTTTCCACCGATGTATTCCACCATGTAGTGACAACGTCTCTGAGTTTATCAGCCATGGCAAAGTGCTTTTCAAAAAATTCTAGACCAGATTATGGCAGAAGATGAGACATGGGTCGCCTATTCAACACACAACAGCAATAGAGTGCTACCTACCAGATTGCCTACTAAGCCAAAAAAGGCCAGGCCAAACAAACACTCCGCACGCGAAATGTTCTGGCAACTGTTTTTTGGGACAGGAAAGCATCTTACTCATTGAGTTTATATCACACGAAGCAACAATCAATGCTGAGGCTACTGCATCAAACACTTCAAAGGCTCCATTGTGCCATAAAAAACAAAGGTCGCAGTTGAATACATTGGCGGAAACAGAGTACAATGATGGTATCAACAAACTGGTATCACGCTATGGTAAGTGCTTGAATGGGTTTGGCGAATATGTGGAAAAGTAGAGTCAGGTATGTAGTTTCTGCACATAATTTCTTTGCACACATCATTTGTCGTATGTGTTTTACATCAAAACATTTCTGGATGACCCTCATATTTTTGCAGCTGGATGTAGTTTCAGATAATTATGTATTCCCTCAAATATAGGTTTGTGCAAATGCCTATGAACGACGCAGTCCAGTAAAGCATTTGAAAATAATCTATCAAAGATAATACTTTTAGCATAAAAAGAACTAACAGTAATTGCCAACTTATATCTCCCTGTAAAGTATCAGGTGATAACAAAACTGGTTGGATATTTTGAAGGTGTGAAGTGTATTCTTATGCAGACACTATTGGTGACGACATATCTACATTTGGTTCTTAGTCTGCATGAAGATGACAGCTGCCTGACCAATGTTACCAGTGTACACGTTTGAATTTTTTCTATGGTTTGGAATGAATGTCCATTTATTTACATTGACCTGATTTACAAGGTAATTTTAAGTATTACAGGTAGCAGCTACATTGTTCACTATTTTAAAGTTATGAATTGTATTAATTTTAATAGATTTACCAAAAGAATACAATGTTGAATGGGACAAGTTCAATGAGAGTATTTTGAAACATCACTTTTTTCCGCATTGAAAATCATTGTTTCATATATAACACAGTATTGTTAATGAATGTACATATTTGAGAATTTATGCACATGTTTGTTTATAATTTGACATGAGTGAGAGAAGCAATTTTCTTGTTTTTTACAGTTTGTTATATTTTGCGTGCATGTTTTTCTCTGATCTCATGTACCTTAATAAATGCATTTGAAGTCAGGTGATGCAGATCTGTAAATCATGTTTTTTTTTACGTATGTGAATATTGAATATCATAAAATGATTTGCTTAATAATTGTTGTGTTTTTTATTTTTTTAAAAAATCCTTGATGCTGCCAGGATCTTCTTAGAGGCAATATTTTGTAAATTAGAGTGGCCTGTTTTCTAGCATAATTTGAATACTGTATTGCATTTACGTATGATTTGAAGGACTGTTTGATTAAACCTCGTACAAGATTTGTATGAAAAATAGGTATAGCTGGCAACATTTCTGTGACATTATCTGAATGTTGTACTCAACTGACTGAGAACCTTCAGATTATTTGCCATCCTGTGGTCCTGAATGAAGACATACTATTTCACAACACCATACTTTTGTTGTCTTCAGTATGGCCCAGATTTTTATGTAATTACATTTTTTTTACCTTTCCATGTAGCCAAGCAAAAATGTCCAATACCAGACGATCTTAGGAACGATATACAGTAACTTCATGTTACATATTTTGAAGTATATTACATGTATTCTATTTGGAGTACATATTTTTACACAAAATCCAACATTTGCATCATTTCTCTACTTTTTATTGAACAATGCAGATATATTTCCCACAAATATTGAACATGTGATTTGTATAATTTGGTTATTTCTGACTGTAGTAATCACCAGTGTTTGAAATGGAAATTGTTAGGTGGGAGATGTTTGAGCCTTGGTGCTAGTATCTCCCACTTCTTTGACCACTGCCCATAACCTTGCTTCCACGTAATCTTGTTTTAATCCATGAAAATCACACCCCAGAAAATAAGGCTACATGTGACCATATTTTGCAAATACTCTTTGTCAGTTCCAAGAATTGTGATTTCAGGTCAACAGTTCTCGCCCTGATGGAAATTCTGAGAAATCAATCCAATGAAATCTGAAAATAGGACACAAATGAAGGAAAGGGCTGAAAGACTACAAAAACATTATTACACATTTTAATATACTCATATATTTTATAAACATTTCATTGTTTTTTGTATAACTACATACAAATCTGAGCCTTAATCAACAGGGTTCATTGATATCTGTTAATATAAAAACTATTTTGAAACTTCTCGTAACTTGAGTTTTCTCAAGATTATTAATCCCACGATGATGTACATGCAGTTGCACCTTACTTTTTGGACAACCTTAGTGGTAATTTTGAATTTATCTTGGTCAGGAGACATCTCTTGGATGAAAGAACTGGAAACTTTTCAGTTGTGGAAGATTGAAGCTACACATGTCACAAACCGATCACTTGCAACTTTGTTTCATAAGTATGCAAATACGCCCAAGTATCCACTGATGGTTTAATTGTGTATATTGAGTGCAGTTTAGCCATTGACAGATCACAACATTACACAACTGATATCAGTGCCTAGCTTTAATCGTACTTACCTTACCCCATGGCGCTACAGCCCTTGAAGGGCCTTGGCCTCCATAACGACCTTAGTCCATTCTTCTGTTTGCAGCCTTACTCCTAGCTGCCTTAGATCTGCCTCTTCATCATCCAGCCATCTCTTCCTGGGACGCCCCTTCATTCTTCTACCTCCTGGTTTTCCGCAGAAAACTTTCTTTGACCCATTCATTCTGCATTTGTTTCTATTCACCATTCTCCATTCTTCATCACAGCTCCGGAAATCTTCCTCAGAACTTTTCTTACCCAGGTGTTCAGTGCAGTCTCGTCTATTTCTGTCATGCACCAGCATTCTGCTCCATGAAGTACTACTAGACGTATGATTGTCTGATAGATCCTTATCTTCAGTTTGCATGATATTAATGATGACTTTAGTTGCTTATGTAATGCATAATAACATCTGTTATCTGCTGCTATTCTAGCTTTAATTTCTATTTCTTGTTCATTCCTTTCCGTAATCCTTAATCGTACTACTCTCGAAGATAATTGACTGTGTCCATCTGTGTTGGCCATCACCATATCTTGCCAATACTTGGATTGTGTTCAATAAATAAATAGATAATTAAATACTATAAGAACTAAGACCTATCTATATCGCCAAATCGAATACAACAAAAGTTTTACTTTTACAAGTTGAATCAGTCAAATATCAAACAAAATTTAGATTATGTAGTGGTAGCTAATGTTGTATGTTTCTAGTTATATTTCGATCTCTCCTGGAAGTCACAGTCTCACTGCACCTTATTACACTCTTAGTATAAAAGCACTTTTGTTGCACTTCTGTCGCTAGTAATTTCACTTCTAAGTAATTCTTTTTCTTCCTAGGATGACAATTTTGTAATGGTTATTGTGCATTTCTGTTTCTTTCCGGCATCATTTTGAACACAATTCTTTCATCGACACTTTTTACTGTTTTCAGGATATTTCAATTTGCATTTCATGGATCAATGGAATATTTCAATATAGTAGCTCAGTAATTTCTGACCACCTGCCTATTTGCTAGCACGTTGCTTCAATATGCTGCTCCCTTGCTGTGCCAAATTTTTAGGTGGTTTAAATATTTAGCAGACACGAAGGCCAAATGGTATTCAGGTTAGTTGAAAAGTATGTGAAGTATGTATAGTCAGTAGGTGAATTTTTTTTTTTACTTTGGGGGGGGGTTGTTGCAAGGATTTTCCCTATTTTTGATGGGGGAGATAAGTGCACATTATTATTATTACTACACTACTACAGGGTGTTCCGAAAGTTGTCAACCCGAAATTTGAGTGATTATAACGTTAAAACTGACATCTTTACACAGTTTTCTGTATTTGTCCATTGGGATATTTTAAAGTACTTCTGGTTGCCAATTTATTCCATTCAGGAAATTCTATAAATTAATAGAGTAAAGTTTTTCTGGAATGATCAGGGAAGAAAAATAAATGACAAAAAGAAAAAGAAAAAAGTGTAATTTTAGTAATAAATAATCGTGGTTAACAACACTAGCAGTTCCAAATTTTGTCAACATACGCATGGAACGTGTGCCGAAGCACAAACCAACCACCTGCATGAAAAACTAATCATTTTGCTGTGAACTTGTTGAAGGATTATTGCTTGCATAGGGCCTCTTCAGCCTAGTCGGCGATCTTGGGTTAGACACTGTTTGTGCCTTAAATTCGTTGTCATCCGCTGTTGACTGTCGCCCAGCACGAACCTCGTCTTCCAGGCTGAAATTCCGTGCTTTGAATCTGTCAAACCGTTGATTAATTCACCTATAGCGTCGTCTTCATATACGATGGGCGTTCAAGTCAATCGGGGACTTTTTTTTCCAGGTTTAAATAGATGCCTAGGCTGGAGGTTTTGTATGCAGTAGGTATTGGCAACTGTGTGCTGTTACTGGTAGGCGGCGCTCATATCCCACGCTTCTGCATAGACCGTTATTCAAGATGGCGGACAACAGTGTGAACGTCTACATGGAACAGCGTGTTGTGATGAAGTTTTTAGTGAATGAGGACAGAAAAGCTGCTGAAATTTACAGAAGGCTTCAGGCTCAGTATGGTCATGAGACACTCTGTCGCAGTAAGACATTTGAATGGTGTAAGCGCTTCAAAGATGGCCATATCTCGGTCGTGGTGGATCACAGCCACAGCAGTCATTCCTGGGAACATTCAGCACGTGGAATGTGTCTTTTGGGATAAACAGGGGATTATTCATATTGATTTTTTACCCCATGGTGTCACTATCAACAGTGAGTATTACTGCCATGTTCTGCGTGATGAGCATAAGAGTTTACGGAAGAAACGTCCGGGTTTCATCACAAAGGGTGTTCTCTTTTTGCAAGACAATGCACGACCGCATACTGCTCAACGCACATTCCAAACATTCCAAGAAATCGGCTGGGGGATATTACCACCCCCACCCCCTATAGTCCTGACTTAGAACCAAGTGATTTTCACCTGTTTGGACCCCTGAAGGAATTCCTTGCAAGAAAACATTTCAACACTGATGATGAAGTGAAGAATGCTGTCCTACAATGGTTCCGCCGTAATGATAAATCTTTCTATGCCGAATCATTCCAGGTGTTAGTTAAACGCTGGGATAAGTGTATAACTGTAGCAGGAGGTTATGTAGAAAAATAAATCCAGTTACCACAATTTGTTCTTCTATTTCTTAAAAAAAAAAAAAAAAGTCCCCGATTGACTTGAACGACCCTCGTATATGTCACAAATCTGTGCAGCAGGGCCTCGCCGGTGGCATAGTGGTAACGTCGTCGAATTGTAATCAAGCCGTTTCGGGTTCCATACCCGGTGCTAGCATATAGTAGTTCGGATCCCGAACTGTAGGTTCAGTCCAGATTAAAGTTGAATTAAAACAACCACCTGAACGTTTTGTGTCGTTTTGTCGAAAATGCAAATTTGACCATTCATGTTTATATTAACACAGAAGCACTGCTTCGACCTCACGTGACCTAACATCACTTACAGTCAAATGTCCAATGCAGCGTTGCCAACCCCCCCGATAAGAAAAAAGTGCTGTTTAATGTTTGAAATTACGCTAAATGCTGATATATTGGGCTAGGATCTATAATAATAATAATGAATTATTGCTATTATTGATTATTAGTAATAGTATTTTATTATTGTAATTATTTTTCGGATGATTGTAATTTTAAGTTATGCATCTACTTTTGAAGCAGGGTTCAACATTGAACTAGAGAAAGGTTGAAATGATTCGTCGACTACAAAGCTGAAAATTTGTTTTATTTGTGCCCCACAACTTTCTACCGATTTCTTGCCATGAAATGTTCCTCTCGAGGTAAAAAGGGGAGAATAAAGGAAAGATGAAGAGAAGAGCATGTCCCTGGACCAGAAATAAGATTTGGATATAATCTTATTTTTAATTTCTGAAAATATCGTCTTTTGAAATGGATTCCTCCCTCCCAGAGTAGCAAGTTTGTAAATTATTCTAGATTTTCCCATTATGCAGACGCAGGGTGCCAGGTGCCAACGAAGATCAAATTGGGCCAGGTTTAGCAACATTATGCTAGGGTTGACATCGCTGATTCGAACGTTTCATCTGCTTCCTGCCATGTGGTTCCATAGGGGGTGGGGGGTTTAATATACCCGTGTTGAAAACGCTTGGAAATTCCTAGATAACCCAATACAAGCAAGGTCTTCACATGAGAGAGAACACATTTTCTTATCAAACGCAAGCAGTGATAGAAAAAAATATATGTATGTAAGACTAAACAGCGGAAAGGCCTACTCGAGCTGGCAAATACCAACAGGAAGACTTCAATGATGTTAGCGCAAGATGGAAACGCGATTTATTTTCCCTGCCTTTCATATTTTACCACTTCGCTTCCATTCGTTGCGCATTTTTCATCCTCCTCTTTATTTGATTCCGCGGTTGACTCGTAGTCATGGGAACCGTGTAAACGGACCTCTGATTTACCCCCCTCCACAACCCCCTCCTATGCTCGTACACAGCGAGGTTAGAATCGTTGCGAAAGCACAAGGAACCCTTTTCACAGTCAAATTTGACGCACGCACTATGGCGAAGCGAAGAAATACGAATCCCACAGTGGTACCAGATCCGTATTTCAAATGTTGCCAGCGCCCTGAGACTTCAGTTGGCACTGATATTGCTCCAGAAATTTTGTTTATTCGTGGATTGAGTTATTTAATGTCACTTCTATGATGTCGTGTGATGTATCTTCAACGTTGAGTCTTTCTTTCTCTTGATAAATTTATGCGAAACGATTGGTCCGTTTTCCTAGAACAAAAGAAGAAAGGTCGAACTCGATCGTGGAGCCATCTGCTTGTGTTCCACCGAAACAGTAGTAGGTTGTATTCCCCTCCTGCTGTTCTTATTCAACGGTGTGTGAAGGAAAAGTAAAATCTTATCTGCGCCGGAATGTTTTCATGGGGGGAGAGGGGTTAAACATTCAAATGTGGCGCTTAGAATTAAATTTACGCTACTCACAGCCCGTTCGAAGCAACGGATTGTGCTGAAGGAAGCGAATGCTGACGAAAAAATTGTTCAAATTTTCACCATCAGGTGCAAATGTGGCGCTTAGAATTAGAATGTCCCTACTCCAAGCCCGTTCGAAGCAACGGATTGTGCTGAAAATCCGTATGGAGGCAATGTTGACCATGGTGAAGCGAATTCTGATTAAAAAATAGTTCAAATATCCAGCACCAGGTGTGAATGTGGCGCTGAAGTAACAACCACCAGTAATTTGAGTTTGTGTCTCTACAGCAGTGTTCAACATGCGCCCTGTCAACGTCAATAACCTTTCGTAAGCCTAAGACAGTGTGATCATGTACGAAGCGTTTGTCGAAATGTTAACTGTGCACCAGATTTCAGAGCCACATTTTCGCCTGGTGGTGAAAATTGGAACTAATTTTCTTTTCGTAAGCATTCTCTTTCCGTTGTATCCATAGTCTCTATACAAAGTTTCAGCATATCTGTTGCTTCGAATCGGTTCCAGAGGGCTCGTAGAGCAACTCTTGGTGTGGTATTATATGGGGGTTGTTCTGAACGGTCGAGAGATTCCGTAGTAACCCTTCCGTAGTGTTATGCCCTCTTGTTTATGACATCACCAGGGGCGGGATTACCGGCTTACCACATTGTAGCACTGCATCTGTACTGAAAGGTACCGTTGGGAATACGCGGAAGTAGTAACTCTAGATGAAGGCAGCTAAATGTTGTCTCCGAAAAACAATTTATCTCAATTAGATTGCATGTGTAGTATGCAGTGTACATTTTGACCTTTATCAAGTTTTTTAAAATTCCCTTAGGAGTTCCCATTTCACATTTAAGGGAATTGGAATTGGAATTTCAGCCGAGTTAAAGGCAGAGGGATGTTTTTGGTCGCAATTTTATTGAAGAAAGTATCCAAATTTAATTATTTTTCTCCTTTTCCTATCCGTAATGGCATTCAGAGTGCTTTTTCTGCAGATGAATTCGCCCATCCCATCTTAAAAACTGGTGCGCCTATGATCTAGGGTGAACAGATCAGTTGAAGCAAAACGGACACACCATCACAAAAATGCAGTACTGAGCAGTGACGTCACCAGAGAATTTTCCTCAAATCATGATTGCTGTAAGTCTCTCTCTCTCTCTCTGTCTCTCGTTCTACTTCATATAGAGGCTCTGGGGAAGTCAATGCCGATGAAAATAAAATTAGTTCTTTCACCACAATGTGAAAATGTGGCTCTCAAATCTGGTGCAGTGAACAATATTCCGAGAAACGCTTCGTGAATGATCACACTACACCGTCTTATGCTTCCAAAGCGTTATTCACGTTGACATGGTGCATGTTGAACACTTCTGTACGAACACAAACTCAAAGCACTTGTTGCCGGACCCTGTGGCCGAGTGGTTAGCACATCGCGCTGCAACGCCAAGGATCCCGGGTTCGAATCCCGCTCGGGCTTGGTTGTTTGTGAATGTCCATTCATCATCACTCATCCCAATCTTCGCAAATTAGCCAAGAGACACAAAACGCGAAGTAAAATAAACTAAATCAATCAATCAATCTAAGTACTTGTTACTTCAGCGCCACATTTCAGCCCGGTGGTGAAAATTTGAACTATTTTTATCATCATAATTCGCTTCCTCAAGGTCTCCATAGCCTCTATACCAAGTTCTAGCGCAATCCATTACTTCGAACGGACTCCAGGGGGCTTTTAATAGAGGACATTTTATTCTAAGCGCCGCATGTCCACCTGGTGGTGAAAATTTGAACTACTATTCTTTCTCGTCAGCAATCGCTTCCCTATGGTCTCCATAGCCTCTAGACCAAGTTTCAGCGCAATCCGTTGATTCGAACGGACTCCAGAGGGCTCTGAGTATAACTAACTAACTAACTAACTAACTAACTAACTCTCTAGCTTTCTTAAACCCGAAGGTTCATGGCTGCAGCAACACAGGCCTTCCATCTATCCCTATCTTGAGCAAGATCTATATATTCTTTTCCATCCCTACCGATTTCCCTTAGGTCCATCTCAACGTTGTCCCGCCATCTTCGTCTTGGCCTTCCTATAGGTCTCTTACCATCAGGTTTCCCAACAAGAATCCTGTGAACTCCTCTTTCCTCTCCCATTCGTGCCACATGGCCTGCCCATCTAAGTCTTCTTGATTTAATTATTCTAATAATATCTGGACATGAATACAAATTATGTAGTTCTAAATTATGTAACCTTCTCCACTCACCTGTCTCCTCATCCCTTTTAGGTCCAAATATTTTCCTAAGGATCTTATTTTCAAATACTCTCAATTTATGTTCCTCTTTCAATGTAAGGGACCAACTTTCACAACCATATAATAATACAGGCAAAATTACTGTTTTGTATATTTTAACTTTTAGTTTCTTAGATAATAAACGAGAAGACAAAAGTTTATGAAGAGAGAAGTAACATGCATTTCCTGAATTAAGCCTACTTTTTATTTCCTCTTTAATATAATTTTCATTTGTTAATATTACTCCTAAGTATTTGAATTTGGAAACTGGTTCAAACGAGTTGTTATCAATAATTAGATTTTGATTATTACCTAACACTTGGTTTCGGCCTGTAAGCATATATTTAGTTTTCTCTTTGTTAACTTCCAAACCTATCTCTTTAGCAGTTTTGAAAAATATTTTAGCATTATTCTTAATTGTATTGATATCATCCCCTAATAAGTCTACATCATGTGTATATGCTAACAACTGAGTCATATCATTTAATTTTAATCCTTCGTTAGTTTCTTTTACCTTCCTAACAGCATATTCTAAGGCAAAATTAAAGAGCAATGGAGATAATGCATCTCCTTGTTTTAACCCATCATGAATTGTAAATTTGTCAGACATATTAATACCCACACGAATTTTACTTTCTGTTTCACTGGTGCATATTTTTATCATACTAACAAGCTTCTTAGGTATTCCAAACTCTATAATATATTATATAATTTATCTCTTTTGACCGAATCATATGCTTTTTTGAAATCAATGAATAGCTGATGGACAATTTGGTTATGTTCCCACTTTTTTTCAAGTGTCTGTCTGATGTGAAAAATTTGATCTGTAGTTGATCTGTTACGTTTAAATCCACATTGATAATCACCTATAATTTCATTAGCATATGGGGTTAGTCTTGTTAAAAGAATGTTAGATAATATTTTATATGTTGTTGAGAGTAGAGAAATTCCACTGTAATTATTGCAATTCATTTTATCACCTTTTTAAAACACAGGAACAATTATGGATTCTTTCCACTGTTGAGGGATTTCTTCTTTATTCCATATTAAACAAATTAATTTATGAATTTGACATATTAACGAATTCCCACCATATTTAATTAACTCAGCTGGTATTAAATCAATGCCAGGTGCTTTGTTATTCTTTAGCCTTTTAATAGCATCTTTAACTGCAGTCAAGTTAGGGCTCTGGGTATGGGAACTTCATTGTGGCCACCAGTAGGCAGTGGCGTAGCAACATATCGCGAGGCCCTGGGCAAGATTAGAATGCGAGGCCGTTCTTAAAATTTGAGTCTCGATGTGAATCGTTCAGGGATACGTCAGCAAGTTATCATATTTAAATAATGATAATAAATTGCTGACGAAAATGATATTTAATAATTTCACTCACACTAAAAGTGTCTTTCTCTGTTTTGAGGATGATTAAATCTGAAGCTGTAGGACAGGCCCGTACCCAGCGGAAGTGACATGGGGGGGGGGGCATTACCCCTCTCGAAGTATGAAATATTATAATGTGAAGATATAAAAACGTACGAAAATAGCATTGACGATTTTTCAGATTGTGCAAGAATTTCGATTTCTTCCTCGCATATACGTATGTGTTTATTAGGGACAAGGCAGGCTCCAGAAGTCTGCAGTCTGCTTCACTGAGTAATTTTTGTTTTATAACAATTGATGCAAGGCTGCAAGATATCTAGATTTAGTGAGGACAGTCCATTCTTTTTAATCCCTGCCCCGACTTTTTCAAACTGCAGTTGTGTTGCGAAAATATTTAGTTTTTCCTGCTGTGTGTTACGCCACTCATTTGACGTATTCATTCAAATTATAACGTTTAACTGGAATACAAAACCAGGAAAAAAAGAATGTTTTAATTTTATTGCCCACAAAAATTAGCCTTTTCATAATTTTTCTCACTTCCATTTATTACATTTTTCATATCAACCGTTTGGGACGCAAAGCCCTGGGTGGTCGCCCACTTCGCCCACCCCTTGCTACGCCACTGCGCAGTAAGTATATATTTCCTCCTGAACTTCTGTCTTCCTTTCTGTGCATGTATTTCCATTTCTTTGTCTCCTTTATCCTCTGTTGCTCTGTTTTCTTTCCATATTCGTTTCTCTACTTTCTATGTTTATCTTTTCTTCTCCCTATGCTTATCTTCTATTTCGCTTTCAGTTTTTCTCTCCCCTTCCACGGGGCCATATGGGGTGACCTGAGAAGGCACCAAAAAGGCAACTTCATTTCCACCCTGGTAACTGCTTCTTGCAGGCTAACTTGCCTCAGATGCCTGGACCCCAAGACAAATTACTAGTCTGTGAGGTCCTGAGACCCATTGCAGCCTCACTCCAACTAGTGCATGGAGATTTTATCCCCGGAAACAGTATAGGGACTTCTTGAATACAAGGCTTATTTGTCACTTTTGGCTAATTACGACGACGTTGATGAGTGATGATATGATGAAACTGATGAAAGGATACTCGCAAATAACACCTACGCACATGCCCGAATTCGAACCCGGGAGGTGCTGACCGCCGTGACGTAGTTGCTAGCACATCACGCTACGACGTCAGGAGTCGAGGGTCTTCCCGGCATGGGTCTTCCTTGCAGTTGTCCCTTCATCAAGTTCATTATATCATCACTCGTCTTCACCTTCGCAATTAGCCATAATTGGAAGAAAAGAGATTGCTGGCAGGCCCGTAGACAGAAGTTTTATTTCGGAGGGGGGTTCGGGCCTCATCCCTCATCAGCATCCGCGGCGAAATAGTTGTAGCGCAGATGCCCTGAAGACAAATTTCTCAGTATATTACAACTTATTACACAAGATGTTTAGTTGTGCTAAGAAAGTAAAATTAATGACCACTATACACTATTTAAATTAGATATTTGTAGGATTTCGGGCGAGGTGGGGGTGGACTTCAGCCCCCGAGTTCTGTCCCTGGCTGCATGCTTGATTGCAGGAACCAACTCGATGTTATTTTTGAACTCCTAAATTGTGTTTCATATACAACAGCACGGTTGGCAGAATAGCAGCATATTCAGGGAACTGTCCCTCAAACTAAATATTTGAAACAAGTGGAAGAAGATATTGAAGACGCAGACAGATGGAGAGAAGGGTGGGAGAGCCCTGGGGACCAGCAACGAGAACAACAAAGCATCCTCTTTGCCAGAAGCATCTCAACTCTTGATCCGGTGACGGGTGGCTACCGACGGAGACAAAACTCGCTCCTGGGACCTGTGCGTATTGATTCCCGTCTTTTATTGGAAGTCCGGTAAACAGGGGGACGATTGTTTGCTCGCAAGGAGCACGAGCCGTAAAAGATGGATTTATAGGCCGGCTGCGGTTATGCAGATAAGGTCCGGCTGTGGCCTGGTTCACGACCGGCTGCTGGGTGAGTTAAGAGGAGAAAATTTTGTTTGGATGGGTGCAAGGGCTGGCGATGATAATGTCAGGTGTGCTGTGCTGTATTTCAGTGCTAGAATTTCCCCCCTTTTCTCTCTATTTCTAACGCTTTCTTCCGTTCTTTTTGCACTTTCTGTCTTCCACTTTTTCATCTTGATTCGTTTTCCCTCTGCTTCTCTCACTCTTGTCTTTATTTTTTATTTCCCCATCTCTTTCTATCACTATCTATATCTTTCTTTCTTTCTTCTCTATTTCTCTTTGCTCTAAATGTGTCTCTCCCTCCCTTTGCTTTTCTGATTCTTTTTCATTCTTTATTTTTCTTTTCTTTGTTTATCTCTTTTCTTGCCTTATGATACTCTTTTTCTTCCTTCCTCCAGTTATCCAATCTCCCTCTTTCCCGATTTTTTTGTTACTTTGTTTCTCTAAGTCTCCTTCGCCCTTTTTCCTCTCTCTTTCGTTCTCTCGTACTTTCTTTATCTTTCTTTCCTCTTGTTTATATTCGCTTTCCTCTGTTCTACATCTTTCTTTAATACTTCTCTCCGCCTTACTATCTCCCTTTCTCTGATTCTCTTTCACTCTTTCATTAGCTTCCTTTTCTTTGTTCGTCTCTTTTCTTGATGGTTTGATTCTATCTTTTTGTTTCCTCTATTTCTTTATATATCCTCCTTTATCTTTCTTCCTTTGTTTCACTTCTTCTCTCTGTTTGATCATCTGCTCCTCTTAGTCTCTCCCTCCCATTCCTCCTCTAATTCATTCTCTATCCCTTCCATCTCCATCTTTTTTCTGTTTCTTCCTTTCCGAGTTTGGCACTCATTCTTTCATTCTCTCTTTATCTTTCTTCCTCTGCTTCTATCTCCTTCTTTATCTCTCTCTCCCTTTCTCTATTTATTTCTCTTCTTCTATGCTTCTCAATCTACCTCTCTTCCTGTGTTTTTCTCCTGTTATGCTATACCCTTGTGCAAATTAATTGAAACAAGGCATGTTTTCTACATTACTCTTAATCGTGTACTCAAAACAAACACGAAAAGTCAGTTAGATCATTTGTTTTGTTGGCTGATGCAATCATTACGTCAGGTTACTGTATTGCATCAGATTTGAGAATCCTGTCCAATCGCCATAGTGTTCATTGACTAATGCAATCATGACGTAAGCAGCTGCAGTATTGTATCAGATTTTAGAAACCTCACCAGATGTGATTCGACCGCAGGTCGAGATGGATGTGACACCTAGAAAATGCACGAAGATCGTAACTTTGCACGAACAAACAGCTAAAACGTATAGAGAGATCGCGTCAGTGGTTGGTGTGAGTTTGGCAACTGTCAGTCGTGTCATCAAGTTGCAGGAGGAAACCGGATCGGTTTCTCCTAAGCGTAAAGGAAAGTGTGGGCGTTCGAAGAAAACAACTCCTAGAGATGATGCTTACTTGTCTCGACAAAACAAAAAGGATCCCCGCAAAACGAGTGACGCACTGAAAATGGATTTGCAGGAGAAAGGAATCAAAATTGGTTCCTCTTCAGTTCGCAGGCGCCTTATTGCGGTTGGACGAAAAGCCAGAAGACCTGTCAAGAAACAGCTTTTAACGACAACACTGAAACGAAATCGGTATAAATGGGCAAAGAAGTATAAGGAATGGACGAAAGACCAGTGGCAAAATGTCTTATTCATCGACAAAGTCATTTCTTTGTACAGGGTCAGCATGTTCAAAGGTCACAGGGAGAGAAGCCTCGTGATTGCCACATCGATCAGTCGGTCAAGCACCCACAAAAGAAGATGTTTTGGGGATGTTTCAGTTATTATGGTGTCGGAAGCCTGTATCCAATTGAAGGAATGATGCGCTCGCAAAAATATATTGAGGTTCTACGAAAGTGTGCTATTCCAGAGCTGGAAACGAGGTATCCTAACAGTACTGGGATATTGCAGCAGGACCTAGCCCCCTGTCACACATCGAAAGTGGTGAAGAAATTCATGACAGAGCAGCAAATACAGGTACTTGATTGGCCAGGGAATTCTCTGGACGTAAATCCTATTGAGAATTTGTGGGCTATATGCAAAAGTCGCCTCCGTGCTGTGGACTGTACGACTATAGAGAAGCTCATTCAGGCGCTCATTCAAGTGTGGTACAGGGATCCAAAAATCAACAGTGACTGTTCGAAACTAGTAGACTCCATGCCAAACCGTGTTCAAATGCTGCTTAAAAATAGAGGAGGTCATATCCGTTACTAATGTACGTGTAGGTGAGTTTTGTACATGTATATGTGAGTTTCGTACAATAAACTACTAAATTCATGCTTTGTTTCAATTAATTTGCACAAGGGTGTACTTCCCTTTCTCCCTCTGTACGTCTAGATTCTAATTCTACTTTTATACCTTCCTCGTGTAGATTATTTGGGTGCGCAAAGAATATGTGAAGGTGGGCTAGACCTCCCTAACGCCCTCCTCGGTAGCCACGATCACGATAGGGATTCTGACAAGTCCAGTGATATTCCTAGACCAGAGGGGAAATTTTCCTGTCGTGTGCTAAAAAATTGCCGTCTTCGACAAATAAGAAATAAAGAAACGCTAATTGCAGGGGTTGACCAGAACTTTCGATCTAGGAGGATGTAAGTACGATTTTAAGGGTGTGAAGGCGTGTTTAGCATCCAATTAGACCTTTGTAATTAATTTTGTGTGTGCGTGTGTGTGGGGGGGGGGTAATTGAAGGTGGATAAAACATTGGACAATACCATATAACACCCATATAATATTGTATATTTTATTAGAACAGAAAGCTAATTCTCTCGAATCTTGGCTATCAGAATCCCAGACAGGAAACACACTAGGAATCCAAGGATTGCTGAGTAAGATGTTACATCAGTCTTGATGAGTCTAACTAACTAACTATCTAGCCTTCTTAAACCCGAAGGTTCATGGCTGCAGCAACACAGGCCTTCCATTTTTCCCTATCTTGAGCAAGATCTATATACTCTTTTCCATCCCTACCGATTTCCCTTAGGTCCATCTCAACGTTGTCCCTCCATCTTCGTCTTGGCCTTCCTACAGGTCTCTTACCATCAGGTTTCCCAACAAGAATCCTGTAAACTCCTCTTTCCTCTCCCATTCGTGCCACATGGCCTGCCCACCTAAGTCTTCTTGATTTAATCATTCTAATAATATCTGGACATGAATACAAATTATGTAGTTCTAAATTATGTAACCTTCTCCACTCACCTGTCGCCTCATCCCTTAAGATTTTCCTAAGGATCTTATTTTCAAATACTCTCAATTTATGTTCCTCTTTCAATGTAAGGAACCAAGTTTCACATCCATATAATACTACAGGCAAAATTACTGTTTTGTATATTTTAACTTTTAGTTTCTTAGATATTAAACGAGAAGACAAAAGTTTATGAAGAGAGAAATAACATGCATTTCCTGAATTAAGCCTACTTTTTATTTCCTCTTTAATATAATTTTCATTTGTTAATATTACTCCTAAGTCTTTGAATTTGGAAAATGGTTCAAACGAGTAGTTATCAATAATTAGATTTTGATTATTACCTAAGACTTGGTTTCGGCCTGTAAGCATATATTTAGTTTTCTCTTTGTTAACTTCCAAACCTATCTCTTTATCAGTTTTGAAAAATATTTTAGCATTATTCTTAATTGTATTCACATCATCCCCCAGTAAGTCTACATCATCTGCATATGCTAACAACTGAGTCACACCATTTAATTTTAGTCCTTCGTTAGTTTCTTTTACCTTCCTAACAGCATATTCTAAGGCAAAATTAAAGAGCAATGGAGATAATGCATCTCCTTGTTTTAACACATCATGAATTGTAAATTTGTCAGACATATTAATACCCACACGAATTTTACTTTCTGTTTCACTGGTGCATATTTTTATCATACTAACAAGCTTCTTAGGTATTCCAAACTCTACTAATATATTATATAATTTATCTCTTTTGACCGAATCATATGCTTTTTTTGAAATCAATGAATAGCTGATGGACATTTTGATTATATTCCCACTTTTTTCAAGTGTCTGTCTGATGTGAAAAATTTGATCTGTAGTTGATCTGTTACGTTTAAATCCACATTGATAATCACCTATAATTTCATTAGCATGTGGGGTTAGTCTTGTTAAAAGAATGTTAGACAATATTTTGTATGTTGTTGATGAGTCACTCTGTGTAATAAAACAGATTCAAGGAAGTAAACAGGGACATCGACCTGGAATTCACGGCAGCAATCCTTCGAGAATAAATAGTGCGGATTCTGATAGAGTGACAGAATTCGAAAAACATTAGACCAGAGGGACAGAGCTGTGTTAGTAACCTCTGAGAACGGTCACTCTTCACGTCGACACGCTGTTGGGAAAAGGCTATTGTACGAACCAGCAACCACTGAGAACAACATCCGCTCCTAGTTGAAACAGGTAACTTTCCATTCACCATGCTGAAACAATCTTAGGGAGACTAAAATCCAATTTGTGTGTATTGTGTGTTCATTTGCTGTGCCAAACTAATCACTCTCTGCCTCTCGCAAGAGTGAAGTTAAGAACGCCAAGCGAGTGTGAATGATGAAACGAGCAAATTTTTCGATCCCGTCGTTCTTAAGGGAACGATACAATACATTTACAAAATTCGCTGCATTTTCAGTCTTTATTATTAATTAAAAGTTCTTACGCTTCTTATCTCAGTTATGATCACATATTCTCAATCGCTGCCATTTTGGAGGTGATGTAATCAGCACCGCGCTCCCACCGCCTTTAACCCCCAGGGTTGCTCCCAGGTACCCATTGATTCGAGGCTGGGTTAGCCCCAGAGCCGCTTTATGCGTGGACAAGGCCGGAAAACATGCTATATACCAGTGTTTAAATCCTGGAAAAGTCATATAAATGTTAGGGAAATTTACTGTGTTTATGGAAAATCAACATTTTTGTAAGTAGTATTATTAAAATTAGAACACCATTAAGCCTGGTTTCCATGTTTATGAAAAAATATAAATATGCTGACCAAGGCAGTAATTTATTTTATTAAAAACATAAACTAAACGTAATCGTTTAGTTTATGTTTTTAATAAAATAAATTACTGCCTTGGTCAGCATATTTATATTTTTTCATTAAAATTAGGTTTTTGGAACAAAGAAAAAAGTACAAGAAATAAATATGTTGTGTGCAAACTATACTTCAATTTGATATTCTGAATATTAACAGTAGTTACATTAGAAATTGTACATTAAATACTCTAGGAAAAGGTCATAATTATTTTTATAACTTGGTGTATGAGAAGCATAGTGACGTCACAGCGAGTGTTGGAAGTGATCGCCATTCGCATGCCTGCACACGTTGTTTCCAATTTCTTCACAAAATATTGAATGGAAGACTTTGCAGGCGGTTTCCGGACCCCAAACTGTGCAATAAATTGTAGCTGGGATGTCTTTATGGACTCCGTTTTCCAGTACGTGCGAATGATAAACACACGCTGTTGCACTGAGTACCGACTCACAACTGCACTGCTTTGTTACTGTACTGTAATCACGAACCACTGACTGTAAGCACGAATTCAACCGAACCCGAACAAACACGAACCACTATCAGGTGCGTCACAACAGCAGGGCCAAGAACTCAGACTGAAAGCACACGTCCGTACGATTGGCATTTAACGGCAGAATCGCCCAGACGCACGCGCATACCCATGCAATGACCATCTCCAGCGACGTCACCATGCTTTTCAAACACCAAGTTACGTCCGTAGCAAATTTCATTACATTATGACCAGTTGATTGTTGTAAGGAAAATCAGGGCCGAGAGCGAGTCATACACCCAGTATTACGTAAAAGCTCCCGGCAACTTCTATTCAGTTCCCCTTCTCGTCATTACTTTCAGCTTGGTTAAGTAGAATTCTGTGTGTCGTGTTTAGCTGAAATGTAGTGACGTTCTCACACACATGTACATGAATATGTCCTAATGACTTGGTCTAGAAAATTTTGGTTCTTGGTCTGGAAACCCTAGAAAAGTCTGGGAATTTTGATTTCACGAAATTGTTGACACCCTAGCAGTGGTGTAGTGTAGTAGTGCAGGAAATAGGGTGTTATGTTATGCCAAACAACTCCGTAATTAGTGCAGATAGCGAGAAATTGAAAGAGGGAAAAGTTGTTGAAAATATGAAGTTTTCAATATTGAATTTTCAACGTAGATGCACCGGTGAGGAAACTGCCTTGTTGCCACATGCTTTGTTTTTAAAGGGGGGCATTTCCTCTATTGCAATATCGTTCTGTACTAGGTAAATGAAGAACTGGTGATGATAATTAGGTGTAAAGAAAAAAAAGCCACGTACAAGGTGACCTTCGTAGTGGAGTGGTGTTATAGCGCGCTACGACGCCAGGTGTCCCGAGTTCGAATCCCGACCTGGACATGACTGTTCTTTTCGTGTCTCCTCTCATCACATCATTACTCATCCTCATCGTCGCGAGGGGTGCCAGGGATCATCTTCTGGTAAAGCACCCAAAAGTCAAGTTCACTTCCCCGTAGTTCACCCAGTAATAGCTTCTTGCAGGCTAACGAGGCCTGGATCTGCGGCCAGGATAGTCCTCTCTGGAATTCTGTTGTCCTCTGTTTTTGAGTGTACCGAGTGCTCCTTTACAGCCGCAGATTTTAACCTAATTACGAAGATTTTATACTCGGAAACAGTATAGTTTGAATTTTTGATAAATAATGATTGAATCGTATCGTACCCAAGACAGTGACAAGTCTTCTGTCAATCTTAGCATAGCAGGAAACATACCAAGGAATGTGGAATAAACAATTAGGCAAACGTTAGGTTATTGACTTGAGAGACGGGTATGGGATGAGCGTTGGAATCGAGAGGGAGCGAGGACAATTCGCGAGTGAACGGGATAGCGTAAGGATTGCAGATTGGAGAGAGAGAAAGGAAGTGGAGCATAAGGAGAGTGAATTCTGACAGGAAGGTCAGACATGTGATAATTGAGAGGACAAGTGTGGAAATAACGTTCATCTAATTGTGAGGCAAGTAATATCCTTTTCTAGACAAACAGAATCCAATTATTGTAAATATTAATTATTTTGCCATTCCTTTGAATGTAACCTCTTGCATATATCACATTTAGGCCAAGCGAGTGATAACCATCTGAACGATGAATAACTACACCACCCAATAAAATCTAAAGATCTCTAGTTCGAACCCAACGCAGTAATAACATTGCGTTACGGAATGACTTACTTTTAAAATTGAGTGAGGACGTTTACAATAGACATCTTTTATTTTCTTGTTGAGAGCCTGTCCTCTTGTCTGATATTAAAATTAATCAATCAATCATCGTCGCGATTAGCTAAATGTTTAAGAGAAGCGACGCTAAATAGAAAAAAAAATGTGTAAATATGTGAAGCATGCAGCACCCAACCCGGATTCCTCAACTCCTCCAAGGACAAGACACACCCACAAATGAAAGTCTGTCCACCAACTCTGTCACTGAGGTGATGTCCCAATTCAGGAACTATGACGAAAGGAACTGATATTTTCACTGTGTTTTACGGGAGTTTCGTTTTTTCCCTATTATATTTTGAGTATATTGTAGATCTTTTGCTTGTAGGTTAGATTAGGTTATGTTAGCAGTTGCACAGGTGTGTGTAATGGCAACTACAGGGTGTTCACGAATTAAGAAGTACCTTTTAATTGTCAATTACGTTTAACAATGAGAACATATTTAAAATATTGGCAACTTTTTATTTTCTGAAGATAGTAACTTAGACATCACAATGACAATTTTATCTGTTTTCCAAATAATTATCAACTTGAGCTTATATTAGTGCAAGCTTGGAGATCGTAATTGGCTTTCCTCCTATCTGTTCGTGGCTTACCAGATTTTTAAGGTGTGAAACATTTAAGTGTTACGTTTGCATCAAATAACTTGTTGATTCTTGAGAAAGTGTCACTTTCAAGTGCTAGAGGTCCACGTTCCTGCAGCATTCGTCGCTGAACTTCAGCTGCACCGCAGTGGCGGCGATTGGGTTCCAAAAGCAGGGGGGGCAAGGTGCCAAAACTGGGGGGCAATTGCCCTCCTTGCCCCCCTAATCGCCGCCACTGGCTTCACGTTATTGGTCATGGAAAATACACATGCACATTTGACACGCTGCTCAATACTTAGGCGACTTCCTGCCATTCTAAACAACATCCACTTCTTCAGCAATGTCGGTTAGATTATACATACGTGTAAAGAAAGATAAAAAGGAAAGAATAATATTAGCTCAATTAATACAAAAGTTACATTGTGACAAAAGGTGCCCCCTTAATTCGTGGTCACATGAGTACTGCATGGGCCATTTTCGCTCGCTCGTTCTTCTGCGAGTCTCCCACGCTAGAGCTTTTGCAATGGAAAAGTATTTTAATATGACAATAATCGTAGATACATGTGTAAAATATCCGTCCTGGCAGTTTCAGCCCACAATCATCCGTTTCGTTTTCAAATATAATTGTGAATTGTTTGCCTGTTCGACTATTATTCGCTCGAGCGAAGAAGCTCTCGATTCCATACGCTATCTAGCGTCGTCCGTACGAACTATTTGGCGCTGGAAGGAAATCCTCTTCTGCAGCACACTGTCAACTAATTCAAACGCCAATTCAACCTCCCTCGAGGCAATTACTATGGCTTGTGTATTTGGGAAGACCGTTCACTGAAATATCCAACTGGTATAGACCAGTTTCTGAAATAGCACTGTTTTCATTGGAATTTCCATAGTTCCTGAGTTGGGAAATCATCATTGGAATTTCCATAGTTCCTGAGTTGGGAAATCATCATTGGAATTTCCACAGTTCCTGAGTTGGGAAATCATCATTGGAATTTCCATATTTCCTGAGTTGGGAAATCATCATTGGAATTTCCATAGTTCCTGAGTTGGGAAATCATCATTGGAATTTCCACAGTTCCTGAGTTGGGAAATCATCATTGGAATTTCCATATTTCCTGAGTTGGGAAATCATCATTGGAATTTCCACAGTTCCTGAGTTGGGAAATCGTCATTGGAATTTCCATATTTCCTGAGTTGGGAAATCATCATTTCAATTTTCATTGTTCCTGAGTTGGGAAATCATCATTGGAATATTCATAGTTCCTGAGTTGGGAAATCATGAAGCGGGAATA
The DNA here is from genome assembly GCF_977018435.1 of Lepisma saccharinum. Classification (NCBI taxonomy): domain Eukaryota; kingdom Metazoa; phylum Arthropoda; class Insecta; order Zygentoma; family Lepismatidae; genus Lepisma; species Lepisma saccharinum. Next base: position 85,979,519 of record NC_139238.1, on the reverse strand, counting down.
AAGCGTCACTGACAACATCGGTGTCTGCTTCACATCGCAGAAAACGACAGAGGACGCTAAGCAATAACGTAAGTGTCCCCATGACGAACAAAGCACGTGCCAACAAGGCAGTTTTTCAATTCCCATCTAGGTTCGTAACATTCACATTGAAGTGTGCAGCCTTCCACATTTTAAGGTGCTTTTTCCATGCCCACTTCTGTGGTTAAAAAGCTTTGGAGAAGAGACAGTTTTCATGAATTGCATGACTTCATCCTTCACCATTTTCATGCCGTAAACTTAGGAGTATAGCTTACCTGAGCAACAAGTGTAGTTGCTGCAAGTGTACATGTCACTGGATTGACAAGGCTAATCTGTCCTCTGTAGGATCGAAGTCACTGTAAACAAATACACCTGGCCGAGATAAATCATATTGTCTATTCCAGTAGCGGCTTTGCAGGAATGTTGCGCGTAGAAATATAGTGCATGCAACGTAGCTGCTATATTCAAGTTGAGGGACCTTATATTATGATCTGTAGAGCCATGGGCGTCCAGAAGGGGGGCAAGGGGGGGACGTAGCCCCCCCGGAAAATGAAAGTCAACCAAAAAAGATGTATTTTACACATATAATTTCATTTTAGCCACAATAATATGTGTTAATTATTGCATGAACACCATAAATTCAAATTTAAGCAATGTTTTTTTAGGGAACAACACTATTTTTGGGGAAAATTTGCCTTCGTTTGCCCCCCCTGGAAAAAAATACCTTCCTTGCCCCTCCCTGGAAAAAAATCCTGCAGACGTCCATGTGTAGAGCTGCGACGAATGTATACATGGGCAAGATAACACCAGATCTAACACACAGGAAAGGAACTATTTGTTCTGAGAAACGTTATTGGTTGTTGGAATAGCAACTACGCAGGAATCTCACGTTAAAAGTATAGTCAGAGGCGTGGCGTGCATGTAGCCGCTGTTACCGCAGGTAACACCAAAATATAAAGAATTGAAGAACCCGTCTTAAAATATTATTACGTACATAAACTGGTAATATTGTCGTAAAGTAAACATTGCAAACTGCCATTTTTTCTGACACCGGCAAAAGCGAAGAGGAGGACTGATCCGGTACCCTCCACAGGCAACATGAGGAAGGACCCTGAGCCCACGCAAGGAAGACTTCGCGTTGCGGCAAAGACTGTTATGGCGGGAGGAGGCGGCGGGCTGTTTAGCCGGCGCAGTTGCCGGTGATGCTTACAGGAAACATACCAGTGTTGCCATATTCAATTGACAGAAAAGAGCTAAGTCGCCTAATCGGGTCTATCTTACTCTGACGGTGTCCAGTCACACTGGGGAACGATGGCGCAGTGTTAGTAGCGTCGCCGCCTTATAATCAAGGGATTCCGGTTTCGATACCCGGTGGAGGCACAAGTGGTGCGGATCCAACTTTAAACTGCCCCGATTACCATTGTTCATGAAGTGGACTTAAATCGCCAAATCAAAATTTAAAAAAATCAAATCACACTGGGGCAAAAGCAAACTACCAAGTGATATTTTGTATTTACACTAAATATCAGCGATTATGAAAGTCCTCTTTGTCCTTCTTCGACATCATGGGCGAGAAGGAGAGGAGAGGGATGGGTATGGTCAAGGGGTCCGCTGTCCTTCTAAAAATGTCAACCTAAAATTCTATATTTCACACATATAATATTATTTCGGTTACAGAAATTTGTGATAATTGTTGATAATACTGATTGACATTGACATACGTTGTAGCAGGAATGCAATAATTTGGGATTGAAGCAATGTTTTTGAGGTGGTAGAACTGTTTTTGGGTGAAAACAATACTTACAAGCATCATTTCCCGATTGTTATCTTAGCACGCTCTGAAGTGTCAGGTGTCGCAGGTTCGAATCCTCAGCAAGAAATGGTTATTTCAATGTTCGTTGTTATTATTTTACTTACATAATTATAAAAATTAATAATTACATACACAAAGAAATAATAATTTTATTTCAATAATTCACCACGCATCGTCATCGTCACGATTATCCTATAAAGCGAAAGCCTTAAAGGTAGCAAAGGACGTAAAATATACGAAATGGTAGTGGTGTCAGAAATGAGATTTCAGTGCATTTAGCGAAACATGGGAGTGGGAGTAGTTAGGAAACAGATGAAGACTACATCTACTCTACATACGTCTTATTTGAAACGAAAAGTTTCGCGATTTGGGCAAATCTGGTTTCAAAAGAACTAAGATGGCAACATTAGTAGAACGGGACTTCTTGCAGGTTCCGAAGGAAATATTGGGGAAGGGTAGATGCTGAGAGGGGAGGGGGCAAGGAGGGTGCTTTACGTGTTACAAAAGTAAACAACGGTTTGTGGGAGGGACTGTGCAGCGGGAGTTTTGTGACTGGTGTCTTTCGTCTTTATGTTGTTTTCGGGCATTGTCAATTAATTTATGAAGCTTGCTCCGAGTTCCGAGGTGGCGGGTTCATCCTATCTGGACAGTGTGTGTAATCGTGCGATAGAAGATATTTTGAAGCAATCTTTCGGTTCGTTATTTTGCAGAAAAAATCGAAATTGTGGCGAAAGGGAGGCCAAAGCCTATTTTGAACGATTTAAAAACCAAGTCGTCTGCTGGATATGACCGACATTTCAATGTTTCGTGGTATAACGACTATCCGTGGTTATGTGGATGTGTGCAGTTGTCGAAACACTTTTGTTGGCCATGTACTCTATTTTCGGGTGGAAAAAAAAACGTGTCGAATTCAGATGTGGATAACATGGACCATGACGCACCCAAAAATTCAAATTCAAATGAAAAACTTCTCTTTATGACAGCATCATGGAAGTTTTTTGATTTGATTTGATTGATTTTGCTTCGCTTGTGCCACTTTTGGCTAATTTGCGAAGATGGGGATGAGTGATGATATGATTAAATTGATGAATAGACATCACAAACGCCCATGCCCAAGCTAGGTTTCGACCCCGGGATCCCAGCATCATATAACTATTTTCAAAGTCGGATTGATCTGCTCTATAAGTAGCCTTCGATGTTTCTGTAAGTATCAAATTACGTATTATTGTGTCAACAACCAATGTTTGCGATTTCACTTTAGTCCTTATGTCAACATTTTTTTCTGATTAATAACTTTACCAAAATCTAGTATTGAATTGCATACGTACCAGATTAATATTATATGAACTACTTGGAAGACATTGGGGGGGGGGGCATGAGGTGGGGAGGCGCCCAAGTCTCCCTTAAATGTCCTACTGATAACCGGTAACACTTTTAAAAATCCACGCCACGCCACTGAGTATAGTCATACCAAAAGTACTAGCTGCTATGTTGAAGTTGTGGGACCTTATACCGGGTGACCCTGTATATAACCCTCTGGAGCCTGTTCGGAGCAACGGATTGCTGTGAAACTTGGTATAGAGGTTAGGCAGAATATGGGGAATCGAATTCTGATGAAAAAAGTAGTTAAAATTCTCACCACCAGGTGCAATCGTGGCGCTGAAGTAACAACCAGAAGTTGAACATGCAAAATTTAATTTGAGTTTGTCAGTACAGTATTGTTCAATATCCGCTCCGTCAAAGTACAGGTGGTGGACATTGAAACGGAAACACCGGTGATTATAGAACGCGCCGCTAGAGGGTACGCCTGTGCCACCTGTTGGTCATGGACAGCGTAGCGGGCATTCGAGAGCGTAGGTGTGTGCCTGCCACGTATATTGGCACAGTAGTAGCTGGACTGCACGTCGAATTTTCAATTGGGCGCAGTAGAATGGGGACATATCAGAGTTCCAAAGAGGGCAAATTGTTGGTGCTCATCTCGCCGGTGCATCAGTAACGGAGACTGCGAATATTTGTAGGGTATCAAGAGCCATGGCAGCGTACCAGAATGAAGGACGAACCACATCCTGGAGAAGTAACTGTAATTGAGTACACACTTGACTGAATCTGTTTCTACCAAGACCATCCGCCGAGAACTTCATAGGGCCAACCGGACCCTTTGGCCGTGTGGTTAGCACATCGCGCTGCGACGCCAACAATCCTGGGTTAGAATCCCGCTCGGGCTTGGTTGTTTGTGAATGTCCATTCATCAATTTCATCATTTCATCACTCATCCCCATCTTCGCAAATTAGCCAAGATGCACAAAACACGAAGTAAAATAAACTAAATCAATCAAACTAAAAACTTCATAGGGCCATGGAAGGGTTGATCTACTGAAACCCTTGGTCACAGACAATCTGAAACATGTCGTGTTCTCGGATGAGTCCACCTTCACTGTTTTTCCGATATCTAGAAGAGTTAAGGTGTGGAGAGGTCCATCCGAAGTATACCAACCAGACTGCTTGGTCCCCATAGTGAAACATGGGGATGGATCCGTGAGTGTGTGGAATGCAATATCGTGGCAGTCTTTGAGACCGCTGATTGTTCTAGAGAGACATGTCACTGCCAATTACTTTCTGGAGAACCATCTGCACCAAATCGTATAAATATTGTTCCCGGACGGTGGTGCAGTATTCCAGGATCATAACGCACCGATACACACTGCTAAAGAGGTCACAGAGTGGTTCGATGAACATGAACGTGAGGATGAACATCTGCCATGGCCCACCCAGTCGCCGGACCTAAAGAATATTGAGCCAGGATCGCGTGCGGCGACGTTTCCTTTCAGCAAGAATATGTCGTGAACTCATCGGCGTACTTCAGGAGTAATGGCTGCAAATCCCTCTCGCCACTGTGCAGGACCTCTATCGGTACTTCCCCAGACGTGTTGCTGCTGTACTGACCGCCAAAAGCGGCCCAACACCATACTAATAAAGGTTAGTGTCTGTATTCCAGGTGTTTTAGTTTCAATGTCCACCATTTGGTCGCTCGAAGCGTTTCATGGGATGTTTACTGTGTACCAGATTTCAGCGGCACATTTCTACCTGGTGGTTACAATTTGAACTATTTTTCGTCAGCTTTCTCTTCCCCGTGGTCTCCATAGCCTCTTCATCGAATTTCACCGCAATTCTATCCTAGGAAAGGGTTCCAGAGTGTTCTGAGCAAGGGAACTTTAATTCCAAACGCCACATTTCCACCTGGTGGTGAAACTTTGAACTATTTCGTTCGTCAGCATTCGCTTCTCCATGGTCTCCATACCCTCTGTGTCAAGTTTCACCGCAATCCGATGCTTCGAATTCCAGAGGGCTCTGGATAGGAGAAACTTAAGTATGACCACCTGGCATTATCTTTCTTTCCCACTAGCCTTCTTTAATCCGAAGGTTTATGGCTGCAGCAAGGCAAGCCTTCCATCTGTCCCTATCCTTGGCAAGATCAATCCATTTTTCATCCTTACCGATTTCCTTTAGGTGCATCTCAACGTTATCCCTCCATCGCCTGGTATTATACGCTGTGCAACTACGACCAATACATTCATGGGCGAAAGAACATCAAAACTAACAAATAGGAAAGGAACTTTTTTTCAGCTTTGTTTACATCACCTACCTTTCCACCTCTTGACAGTACTAACAATATACTAGAACACAACGATAATACACATTTAAAGTCAACTCACCAACCTCATGAAAAATACGTTACGTCGTATTTATAAGCATTTATTTTGAATTGCAAGATCTACAACAGTACTACACATACAGTTATTAGTAGGCTGTTGGAATGAAACAATAGGTAACAGGGGGGAAAGTGTTTCCTTTCCACAGACCTACTAGTAATTTATTATTATTTTTTTGGAATATAGTTTTTTTTACACTTGTCCTTGGTCATAAAGCTTTACGAAACTCTTATAATTATCTCCAAAGTCTTCGTTCCACGCAACAATGGCAAATTATGACGTAACACTTGATTAGCGAATAACATCACTGAACCATTAACAAGTACGTGTACTAGGTTATAAACATAGTTCGTTTCTGTTTTTAGGGGATTGTTGTCAAGGAGAATAATAAGCTATAACAATCATATTCGAAATAAACTGAAACACATTATGGGTTTAACATATAAAACTCTAAACATTAATGGAACATTTTTTTTAATACACTCTCAATATATGTATGGTACATATATATATTATGTATAAGGACAATCTTTATGCAGCCAATAGAGAATTTGTTCTGATAACCGCCGTGTAAATACTCAACAGGTGCCATTACTAACATTTTTTTTTCATTTTTTTGTCCCGGGAAACCCCGAATATTTGGCAGCATAGTTAAGCTTGGCAACAACAATAATACATATATTACGCGTATTTGTAGTCGGCGTTTGTATTTTTTTGTATTTCTAGTCTCTCATTCCTCACCCTTTCTCTCTCTCTCTCTCGCTCTGTTCACAATTATAAATTTTCTTCCTCATTTATCAAACACAAAATGTTTTTTTTACAGTAATGTCAGTATTTGAAAACTAAACAATTATATATATACACACACACACGCACATCTAGTACTCATTGTTACTTCATATTCAATATGAGGTTACTTAGAGAAAGATTTTTTTTTTTGGGTTTCCACGAAAGTCGTAATTTTTTGTTTTATTATTTTCATACACGTGACAAGTGTTTGTTGCGACAAGAAGTACGAAGAACATTGTTTTAACAGTGCTGAGGCGTTTGTGTAAAAAAGCCTTAGTGCTAATGTTGTTATAAACAGCCATAAACAGATAGCCTTACCTAAAACATTACTCTACGAATTATGTATTACATACAGGACAACAAGGAAATGATGTTTATGCAAAAGTGTATAAAATTCCGAAGGCAACAGGTTCATATATAGTGTTTAACGCGTCTTAATGTGTTAATGTGGAAGTATAGTGTCTTAGTGTGCGTGTGTGTGTGTGTACGTGTATGTTTGTGTTTTTATTTTCAAATGTCATGGCTACTCCACTGAATGCAAAAGCAGTATGTATTGAGCAGGGGCGTGTCGAGAAACAATTGTTATAAATCGCGTACATGTTTACATATTAACGTTAGAATATGAATTTAGTTAAAACTAGTAAGTAGTGAAAACTAGTTTTGCTGAATGCCTGCTAAGTGAAACTAGTTTTAAGTCATGTTTATAGTGAAATCTAGTTTTTACTAGTGAAAATGTGGATCAAATCGGACTGGTTAAAACTGTTGTGGAGTCTACAAGTCAAGAAATCAACAAATAGGCCAAGAAAGTCAAGGAATTATGCTTGTGGTCAAGAATTTTTGCTATTTTTTATAGTGTAGTGAATTTACATTGTTATATACCTGTACTGGGATTTGATTAAAATGAATATTTGTAAATTTGAAATTGTATTGAGTTGTGGTTAGGAATTGTTCAATTTGTTTGTTAAGAATTAGGTGACCATTCCCCATCCAGGATGAAATCTGATGTATTATGTTTTAAATGCATTAATAATTGAATCAAGTCTAAATCTCTTGTTAAAGTACAGCCTCAGTTTTCATCTTAACCGACCTTGTGGGAGGGGTTTTTCATTGGATAACAATATCTGTTTTCTTAATTTCCAACTATACCTGAGCAGGAAATGTTAGGAAAAAGGGGGGCCAAGGAAATGGAGAGAAAGGTAAAAAAAAAAGTAATGAAAAAGTTAAGAATTTTGGATTTGTTATTTTGGTGACATCCTGAACTGTTAACTATTATTATCAAAGTTGAAACTAATTTTCAGAAACCCAATCTAACATAAACACTCGGTCGGTATTGGGTTAATGACGAAAATACACTTTTGAATGGTTTAAACTTTACGAGCGGAAACTTGTTTGAACTATAGTGTTGCTAGTTTAAATTTGATACCTGAATTAATTATAGATTTTGACAGGCATTCATTAAACTAGTAACTAATTGTTCATGCTACAGCATTAGTATTATTATTATTTCGAAAGTATTTTGAAAAGGGGATTGAGTCCCCCAACCCCCCCCCCCGCTTCGACACGCCCTTGATATTGAGAGGCTAGGTTGTGCTTGTTCTACAGCGACATGCAATAGAGTTATTCTGGTACTAAATTCCATGTATTATCCAAGGTTTATACTGAAAGTAACCTCTCCTTGAACGTATAACAAGGGGTACATAGCTCTACGGAAGGTTATTTCACTGTCTTTAAGGACAAATCAACGTGAAAAGTGATACACATATGACCCGTACTGCCCGTTGTATTGTTCTCTAAAAAAACGCATTGCATTAATTCGTGTAGCTTACTAAGTTTATGAATTTATTGAGTAAAATATAACACGTGGTGTAATTTTTTTTTTGTAAATTTAAAAGTGATAGCAAGCAATAGTCATTAGCGTGAAATGCGATTATTTTGAAATTCTATATATCAGTATATTTAAAGCTTGAATCCTTGCAATATTTTTAAACATTATATATATACACACTATATCACCAGACACAAAGCCAGGTATCAAATTGCAACTACATGTTTGAACATTACTGATATCAAGTCTTCCATTCAATGTAGATTAAAATCTTTTGATATGAATTTTGTACAAATTTTGATGATTTTAAATACATTTCCGATCAGAGAGCTTATCCATGCATAAGATATGTGTTAAATACATATGTTTCGATACAGATGGAATATAATTATATATTAATAAATATTATCGTTTGTAACACTCGTTAGGAATTTTAAAAAGTTTAACAAAAATTTACATTAAATGTACAATACATATATTCAAGCAGTCATAACTATTAGTGGTTCAAATTGTAAAAAAAATGACTTACGAATACATTTTAAAGGAAACTAGAAAATATGTTATGTACAAAGATTGTTTTCGAATGAGAAAATCAGGAGATTTTATGTTTATTTAGTATTCAGTCTCTTTACTTCACGAATTTTTTTCAGTAATAGCATATGAAATTTTTCGTTCATAGTTTTTTTCCCGCTATGTCTATCCTTGTCGAAAAATATTCTTTGTTATCGAGATCCTTATTTATGTGTTTATTTTTTCTTGTTATTCGAATTTAACTGAAAATATATATACATATCTTTTCCGATATCGATCTTTTTATGTGGTGCAGATAATTTGAATGATATGCCTTAGATTCAACATGAACACTTTTTTTTAACTATGTTGTGAGACTCATTCAGGTACATATTCTCAGAACCACTCTGACTATTTACATATAGCTATGTACCTATATTTACATGCAGGTACATAGAATCACTCATTCATTCTCGGGAACCGGATGGAATGTTCAGCATTTCATCCAAATTGGAAGAAGGATGCTTTTCAAAATTCCCATCGCCCGGGTTGGAAACCTCATTAAGCCAAAGTTCTCTAATGTAATTAAACATGAAACAGACTTATATATTATATTTATACTGTATATACATAGAATATATATGTTTATATTATGTACACAACTTAATAATATGTGAAATAATATTATGGAGTGTCTCAAAGCGCTAGAAAAGGCAATTTGCGGGATGTTAGTGTGTGCAGTGTAAGTGTACGTGTGGCTGTGTATACTGTTAAATATATATGTGTGTGTGTGTACATTAGTACATACATGGAATCATGACATTTTTTGTCGAAAATTCTGTTTTTGCATTATAGATTTCTCTATTACAAAACAAGTTTTAATTATTATTATTATTATTACTCTTGCAGTGATGTGCTGTGCAAGCATTTTTTATTATCATTTATGTATATGTATATACATACAGTTATTTCTTTTTATAACTATATTACTTTTTGTCTTGTAGCAAAATGACAACGAGGCGGTTGGTTAAGGGAGAGTGGTGGCTGGTAGTGAGTTGAATCATTTCTAACATGGAGTACGTTAGCTGAAAAAGAAGAAGAAACTGAATTAGTTATGCTGGTAAGTTTTAAATTTTGTTTTTGTCAGTTTTAGACAACAATAGAATTTAATTCATTGTTAGAAAATGGTTCAAATTTAACAACCTAAATCTATTATTATACAGCTGAGTACTGCGTGGGACTACTTTTGCTGGAATATTATTTTAAATGAAATGTGACACTATTCGTAAACACATATTTGGGTCATTCCACGCCATTTCAACAAGGTCAGGACACCCACCAACTCCGATTTCGATGAAATTTTGGTATACACCTTTCCTTTATGGTTGAAAGAAACCCCCTTATTTTTTCACTCTATCTCAAACGGTTTTCATTTTACAGCACTTTGAAATGTCATCAAATCAGTGTTGTCTGTCACTCCTAAGACCCTCGACACACGATATCCTTGCTTACATTTTATTTCTTTTCTTCTTAACCAATCATCAGATCTATTTGACATTGTATACAAAGTTCAATGAAATAATGAGGATTTCAGAAAAAATACATTAGTACTCAAAAAATTTTACAAATGTCTGTAAAAATACTAAAAATGGATTTGTAGCCTAATTTTCTTGGTGGGAAAAGTAGGTTACGAAAATCTGAATTTTCGTCATGTGGGTACGATGGATCCAAAAGTTTTGATGTTGAAAATCATTGCAAAGACATTCTATTTCTCTACACAAAATATATTTTTTTGTTGTTTTATTCCTTCTAACGAAAATTTTACGTTTTTGGAAATTGCCTAAAATTTCAGGGTCAATCCGTACCAAATGGTCCAGCACTGGTCGCTCGACCATTTTTAAATTTTTTCATTTGTTTGTCGTTGTAACCCCTGTACAACCTCAAAAGAGGCATTATTTTCTAAAACTAGAAAATGGCGGCCATTTTTGTTTCATGACTTGCAACATTTTTGGCCTATGCAGACAGTTGCGATAATTATGATATCTCAGCTAAGAAATCTGGGGTAAAAACATTGTTTTCAATACATTTCAGGCTACATTTTATGTTCCGTATCTTTCTTTCACCACATCTAATGCAAATGGCTGAAAGTTAGAGTCAAAACTGACTGATATTTAATTTTGAAGGGAAATCAATGTATAGGATATTTTTTTTTAGAAGGTAAGCAATTTGTAAAATATCCGTCTTGGCAGTTTCAGCCCACAATCATCTGAGTATTTTCATTACCACTGTGCATTGGTAAGATAGTTAATCAACATTTTAACATAGAGATGATGACTATGTTTACTTAAGTTTCAATTTCACTGCGTGTTTCACTTCACGATCCATATTTCAGGGCCCACTATCACAGACAAATTACGGTTATGTGTGTACTACTGGGCTTTGGTGTATACCGCTCGTTTTGCCTGTTCGAGCCTTTTTCGCTCGAGCGAAGCAGCTCTCGATTCCGTACGCTACGTCCGTGCGAACATTTTGGCGCTCGAGCGAAATCATCTCCCTACAACACTGTTGTAAATAGATATAGTTGATTTATGTTCGCTAGTGCTTAGGATGGAGGATAGATGGCGTTGTCAGGGTGGTGCTACTACTCTTGCCATTTCAACTAGTGGAACGCTCTGCATCCGGCATTTTGCAGTGGAGACATTTTAAAAAAGTAACGAATCTCCAGTGAATACTCGGAGAATGTGGCACGAACGACCTATTCACTCTGAACGAGTATCGGTGTGTGTAAATTCGGGGTCATATGCCAGTATTTTGTAAGGAAAAAGGCCGTACTGTTATCGTCAATCTTGATCGCTGCGTTTAGATGTTGCTCAATTTCCTGGAACCAGAACTCCGCAGACGTCGCCGAGTGTAGTTCCAACAGGATGGGGCAACATCTCATACAGCAAAGCAGTTGTCACCAGCATGTTTCCAGCATTGGCGGCGTCAAGATTAATGATCTAGGGGTGCTGCGGTGGTGCGATGTTGAAGATAAATGTAAAATTAAATACGCGCGTATACTTTAGCCACTACATCAATACCAATCAACGTCTAGTAAGTTTTTATGAAAATATTCCAGTAAAACTGAAAGGTACTAGCAACTTGTTTGATTCATTTTTACTTGCTTGCTATGTGCTATGGTCACAAGAAGGACATGTGGCATTTCTTTCTGAATAGTATCAATAGCTTGCCTATAGTGCGTATATAATTATAATGGTCTCCAGAACCTAACATTCTACGCTTATTATGAATTCATTATTTTCATAAGTAATAAAGTAAATGACACTGCAATACAGAAAAAGAACTGATTTGTTTGAATTAACAAGACAGGTTTGGTTAAGCTTTTTTGGTAATTGTAAACAAGAGAATAATAGCTTTTAGTCAATTTGGTAATTTTTGACCAAGTACTTTGATAACTATGAGCAAAATGCGTACGATTACTAAAGACCATTTTATACTGGTGAATAATTATTTGATTGGCATCTGCTTAAACAAATGTTTGGTTGCCAGAAAGTATTTTTTTTTGTTAATACAGGGAGTCCATAAAGTCCTGCAAAAAACTAAACCTCTATAACTTTTTAGCTGTTGCGTTTAACAATACACATTTTTTGGGTGAGAAGGGTGTAAGTTTAAAGTTTTGTTCTGGCCACACTGCTCAGTGACGCTTGCACTGGTTATCACGTGATCATATGACTTAAGATGGCGTCCATCCAGGAAAAGGCACAATGTGTTCTGTGGTTTGCAGAGTTAAAATCTTGTGTTTCAGTGCAGAGAAAGTTCCAGACAACATATGGGAAACCACCCCATATGGGGGGTTGAAAATCCACACGAGTTTGAAGTGCAAACTCGGGGTAGTCCCAAAGTGAATGTGTGGTGTGCGATTTCAATGGACCGCATCATTGGTCCAGTTTTCTTCGAGGAAGACACGGTAAATGGCAACAACTATCTGAACATGCTACAGACATTCCCTGTGCCAGAACTTAATAGGTTAGGCATCATCAATGACGTCCACATGCAACAAGATGGGGAGCCCCCGCATTTTGCCCTTGAATTTCGGCAGTTTCTCAACGAACAATTTCAAGTTAGATGGATTGGCCGAAGAGGGCCCACACCTTGGCCTGCAAGATCATCAGACTTGACACCTTGCGATTATTGGTTGTGGGAACATGTAAAGACCGAGGTGTATTCACAGAAACCAGCTAATCTGGATCCTAAATGAAAAAAATAAGAGATATGATTCTGAATATCCCAGGAGAGCACCGTCAGCACGCAATTCTCGGTTTCACAAAAAGACTGCAACAGTGTTTGGACGTGAATGGTGCACAATTGGAGGTTTGGCGATGAACCTAACAAGCAGGAAATAAACTTTGAACCTTGCTGTAAGTACACACAAAATAGTTTGTTAATAAACTTAATACTTTTCAAGTTATAGAGTTTTAGTTTTTTGCAGGACTTTATGGACTCCCTGTATAAACATTTTCTCTCTGTGATGAGTTAACAGTATTTTCGGCTGAAATTAGGTTTTGAAAATGGGGTGCTGAAGAAAATAGAAGGGTGCACGAGCAACACTTCTAATCCCCCCTGGCGCCGCCCCTGCTTTCCAGGACACGAAATTTCCCACGGTGCCACCGTGGCCTCGCCAGATCTCTCTGTCTGTGACTTCTTCTAAGAAACCATGAAAGTTGCCGATCTGAAAGAAGCGATGTTAACGCTATAATACCAGCAATGATTCAGCTAGCTTCACAGCCAGACGCAGAGTGCATCCGTAAAGGCTGTCATCATTTGGACGTCATTTTTCTGACATAAATGTTGTTTGCTGACATCTCCTCTATAGTACAATACTTTCTAGCAATTCATACAACTGAACAGTTTTATGTTCTATGTCCTTATCCATCAGATATTTTTGGCGGACCCTGTACTTAATTATGGTGTTTGTAAGAACAGTGCTTGAGTATGATTCCCTGGCATGGAACTCCCTTGTAAATTGTAGAAAAAGAACATGAAAATTTGTTTTTTATCTGTAATATAAATATTACCCATTCCATATACGAGTACATATGGAGAATACTTTATATTGAAATGGTTAAGAATCGAATCGCTGAACTTCAGGAGGAACAACTCAGGTAAGAAATTCCTGTTCAAAGATATTAATGGAAATATTGTAGAACCTGGATATCATGGATGGTTGAAGTATATAGATCACGCAACTCTTTAAATACTACTACAATATCATGTAAAATAACATATTTCCCAATAATATTTCTCACATACATATAAGATACAGCGAAATTGCGGACAGTAATCTTTTGAAGGAATTGAATCGGTCGGTGTTTCCAATTTCGCTTAAAAATATCTTGAGTCTGTGCACACGTTGCTTGCGATAAGATCCCGATCACTAGGTTTTAAATATCAGTTGTGGATGTATGTACACCTCTTGAGGGATGGATCGTTTTCTAACCCGCGCTTTCAAACTGTGTTGTGCAAATAGGTCACCGATAGTTGTAGGACAGATATCATGAATTTGAAAAAAGCAAGTCGTTATTTGTGAATTTGCCTGAGCCGATGTAAGGAGTATCCCAATGGCTACAAGCACTGGCCAGCGAGGTCATGTGACCTGACACCCTACGACTTCTTCCTTTTGGGGTATGTGAAATCTCAGGTTTATGAAAACAATCTCTGAACCCAGCGAGAAATCAAGGAGGAAATTCGACACGCCATCGGCCACATCGACTGACTGATGTCTAAGCACATCGAAATTTCTTCAGTAACACATGAATACTATGAAATCTCACAATGAGAAAGACAATTTTCCTGGTGAATGCTTGTACGCACTATTTCATCATTTTCGTGTATAAGCTTTGAAAATTAGGTAGATTTTGTGAGGTGTTCTAAAACATCTCGAATAGCATCAACATTCCACAACTTCGCGAGTATTTTGTGGGCTTAATTTGGTATTGTTTCACTGTTTAATGAGTGTCATGCCTATTCCTCATCATATTTCCTGTTTTTGCAAATTCGCGAGTCGTGAAATTTTACTGTCTCTCCTGATTTAAGGGGCCCAAGGTTAATTCCCGGTCAAGGCACATTGCACATTGCAACCCATTTTAAACTTTACTTGATTCACACAATTTATTTTTGCCTTTCTTTTCTTCCGCTTTGGCTATGATAAAGAGGAGTGATGCTATGAAATTGATGAAGGGACACTCACAAAGAGCACCAATGCTCGGGTCTGGATTCGATCAGGACCTGTGTCGTCGTAGCGCGCTGTGCTAACCACTTCGCCATGGAAGTCGGCTGTTTGAGGAGTCTATTTCTCATAAATTTTTTGTTTTTGAAATTTCGCGAGTCGTGAAATTTCCCTGCCTCTGCTGATGCCGTTTGAAAGTTCCAAAAGATATCCGCTGCATTCAATGGATCCCAGGTTCGATTCCCGGTCGAGGCACAAAACACGGTGGTTCATACCCCCACTTTAAACTTCCAGTCCTGATTGGCCTATCTGATCACAATAGTAACGTGTACTTTAAGATTCGTATTATTTTCCTGTAGTTATTACAAGCATAAGAAAACAGTTTTTCGTTGTGACGTTTCAGGAGAACACACGCTCCCTTCATCAGGCATTTATTTTCATTTTGACTAAAGATACAGTTATAACAATGGTTAGCAATTATTTTAAACAAGAAGAATCCGTTATATAATGGATGTTGTCAATGTTACATTGTTGTAGTATAGCAACTTAACTGTGAGTAGTGTAATTGGATTGTTTCAAAGTCGTACTTAGTAGGTATTCTTTTTTTTTATCAATTGAATATTATTTTTTGACATATTTTGAAAATTTTTTGTCGATGTTTTAGCGTTTGACGATTTTTCAGTGCAATTTTTACTGCATCTCATTTTTTTCCTACTCGTACTTGGTAGGTATGCATTTGTAGCTTTTTTTTTATCAATTGAAAATCAGTTTTTGACATATTTTGACAAATTTTTGTCGATGTTTTAGCGTTTAGCGATGTTTTTGTAAAATTTCCTATTTTTCTTTTTTTTCCCACTCGTACTTGGTACGAATGCCACGATCTTACGTGATATAACTTAACCTATTTTTTTTTTTTTTGTGCTAAACTACACGAGAGCCTCTACGTGCTTTGACCTATTTTAGAGTAGAACTATAAAGACAGAGCTGCAACCGAAAGTGAGGCTCGAAGTGAGGCTCGGTGAGGCTCGACTTAATGGTTTGCTCTTGTAAGACATAAGCCTTATTTTCTCGCAGTGTTGCCAACATTTTACTCGAAATAAAATCACCAAGGTTTTTTTCTTGGTCTAACCTATGTTATTGAACTGCGTTGTCACGTCCAAACCTGCATGACTTCCGAACACTATTGGTTTTATTCATATTTTTTTTACGTATAGGTGTACCTGATGAATCTGCAAACAGATTTTTCCTAAGTCTTACAGTTTCTAAGATAACCCCACTTCCGGTTGCCATTTTGGATTTCTGAACATAGGTTCTATTCATATTTTACTTACATATAGGCGTACGTGATGAATCTGCAAACAGATTTTTCCTAAGTTTTACCGTTTCAAAGATAACCCCACTTCCGGTCGCTATTTTGGATTTCCGAACATAGGTTCTATTCATATTTTACTTACATATAGGCGTACGTGACGAATCCGCAAACAGATTTTTTTTAAGTCTTACCGTTTCAAAGATAACCCCACTTCCGGTCGCCATTTTGGATTTCCAAGCATAGGTTCTATTCATATTTTACTTACATATAGGCGTACATGACGAATCCGCAAACAGATTTTTTCTAACTCTCACTGTTTCCAACATAACTAGTAGACCAAGTGGGCGGGTTCTGCAACCTCTTTTGGGGCTCAGGGGGCTCGCAGTGTTGCCAGCTGCTTATTCGAAAAAATCACCAAGGTTTTTTGGTGTAACCTAACCTAAAACAGCAAGGAGCTGGCAATTTTGCTTGAGAGTTCACAAACCGGAAGTGGGGCTCAGGGGGCTCGCAGTGTTGCCAATTTTTTAATCGAAAAAATCACCAAGGTTTTTTTTTGGTCTAACCTAACCTAAAGCAAGGAGCTGGCAATTTTGCTTGAGAGTTCTGCAACCGAAAATGGGACTCGCAGTGTTGTTAACTCCTCACTTGAAAAAAATCACCAAGGTTTTTGTCTTGGTCTAACCTAACCTAAAGCAAGAAGCTGGCAATCTTGCTTGAGGCTTGTAGTCCAGTTTAGACAGTTCAACGCCCTCTTGTGAGGAGCTGAGTGAGGAGCTCGCCTGGGGCTCGCCAAACCTCAAAAACTCACTTTCTCTCCACGTTCCGCGCCTCATTTATTGCGCTGACGATGTTTCACAGCGTAGAAAACAGCACCAAAACATCAAAAACTCATTTTGATTATTTGGAGCTCACCAAAACCTCAAAAACTTATTTTTATTAATTGAGGTTCACCAAACCTCAAAAACTCTTATTTTCTCTCTATGTTCAGCGCCTTATTTATTGTGCTGACACAACGTGATGAGTAAATAATGCAGTCTCTTATTCTTGAAGGATGAATGCACCTTATCGTAATTTTCCAAGCCCCGGTCAAATGTTTGTATATTGTGACCTTTGTAAACCTCTCTCTCGGGAACGATGTGCCACACACACACGCGCCCGCGTGCCTATATTGTGACGCAAACAAACAAACAAATAATATTTTTTTAAGATTCTTGGCCCCTAACCCCACTTCCGGTCGCCATTTTGGATTTCCGAGCATAGGTTCTATTTATATTTTACTTACATATAGGCGTACGTGATGAATCAGCAAACAGATTTTTCCTAAGTTTTACTGTTTCCAAGATAACCCCACTTCCGGTCGCCATTTTGGATTTCCGATCATAGCTTCTATTTATACTTTTTCTCACATATAGGTGTACATGATGAATCACCAAACAGATTTTTCCTAAGTCTTACCGTTTCCAAGATAACCCCACTTCCGGTTGCTATATTGAATTTCCGAACATAGGTTCTATTCATATTTTACTTACATATAGGCGTTCGTGGTGAATCAGCAAACAGATTTTTCCTAAGTCTTACTGTTTCTAAGATAATCCTACTTCCGGTCGCCATTTTGGATTTCCGAACATAGGTTCTATTCACATTTTACTCACGTATAGGCGTACGTGATGAATCCGCAAACAGATTTTTCCTAAGTCATGAATTGGAGGGTTCTATGGCAATTTATATTAATTCTCGTAAGAGAACAGAAAACACAAAAAAAAAAAAAAACAATACTGTGGTTACTACAACAAATAGTCTTCTTCAACCTCTATCCAACAAACCAAAAAAAAAAATCATCATCCTAACTAGAACCATGTAACTAACATTGTGATGACTCATATTAAATACCTCTTAATTGTATTACTTATAAGGGTATACTATTGCACAACGTTTTTGCAACAAGTTATTACGTAACATTGTGATGACTTATATCTAATGTCCTTCGTTGTATTAACTATAAGGGAGTAAACTATTACACAACATATTGCAACAAGTTATGACGTAATGTGATGAGTCATATCTAACGTGGCGTCTTCTGATTGGTTAATTATTACAAATGTTTTCAATACGGTCCGCGCTTTTATTATATAAGATGGCATACACTGCAGATCAGTCAGTCTCGTGAGAGCAGCCGAAGAGTATGGACGTCCTGTTGCAGCGCTCCTCGTTTTTTGTAAAAAAAAAATAGGTATTTAACTTTTTTTGAAGCTACATACCATCTATTATTTCAAGTTTAAAGGTGTTTCACGTGGTTTTTTATAGTAATTTCGACCAGATTGAATTTTGACGTGATCGTGCATTTTCTATTTCACCTCAAAAAATTCTATATAAATAACATACCTGAAAATTGTATCGCTATATACTAGACTTTTTGATTTCTGTGATTTTCGAAAAAGCAATGGCATCCACCACCAGTTTCAATCGTAAAAATGATAAAACTGAATGTGTTACTTGTGGGAAGCTAATCTCAAGGAACAATTTATCGGTACACAGGGCAAGATGTAGCGAAACAGGTTCGAGAATTAATCGTTCGTCATCTTCTAAGTCTTGCGCTCGATGCGGAAAGATGATCAGCATTACAAATTTAAGTAAACACCTCAAAATTTGCAAACCATCGACCGAACAAGGAACATTGAAAAGAAAAATCGATGATCCAGGAACCGAAGCTTCCACTTCTAAGCAAATTAAATTATCCAATGAACGCAAACCAATTAGATCTGCATTCAACGACCAACTCCAGGATTTTTCAATTAAGTCAGAACCAGGCCGTGACATCCTTAGTTTCTTGGACGAAACGAAAACATCTGTACTAAATATTTTGAAAGATAAACTTGAAAACAACTCTATAAAAGTATATGTTGTTCTGTTTTCCGAATACGAGAAAGTCGATGGCACAACGAGTATTTTTTATCATTGTACAAAAAACCAGACACTTTATTTTGCTGACGTCGAAAATTTGGACAACTTCTATTATAAAGTTTCCAACGAGCTGGTTAAGAAACATGACGATTTCGAGGCTAAAGGGTCGGGATGGTCTCTGTGTGGAAGTCCTCACACGTTAACTGTTTACGTGAACCAATTCTCGCCTCTTCGTGCATCCAGCTACGTCCCTCTTCCACCGAACATTCAACACAAGAGGGCTGTGTTAAATATACAGAACAGCGATAACAAGTGTTTTCTCTGGTGTGTGTTGGCTGCACTGCATCCTGTTCATTGCAAAAATAATCCAGAACGGATTTATCATTACAAGCAATACGAGTCCGAATTTGAAAGTGTAATGTCTGGCATCGAATACCCGGTGATATTGTCGGATATAACAAAGTTCGAAAATCGTACAGGAAAACGCATCGCTATTAATGTGTATTCCTTCACGTCAGATAAATATCTCGTGCATCCCGTCAGGATAAGCGATATCGACGATGACGATGCTTGTGTAATAAATCTTCTTCTTATTTCCAACGAGGATGTTCATCATTACACGCTAATTCGTTCTCTATCACGTTTGGTCAGAAGTCAAACTACCAAGTATGCAAACAACATCGAAGTTTGCCCGAGATGCCTAACCACGTTCGACGATCGTGACCGACGTGATCATCAAAATCTTCATAGTCGTCAAATTGCTCTGGAGAAACTTGCCGAACATAAAATTTATTGCGGTGACAACAGACCGGCTAGAATGTTGATGCCCGAAACGAACGAAGTCGAAGAATTCAAAATGCACAAGGCATTGTTGGAACATCCCGCAATCATCGTCGCAGATTTCGAGGCGTTCCTCAAACCACTCTCCTATTGCGAACCGGATTCTGAAATTTCCTCCACAACGCCGTACCAGCTTCATCAACCTAATAGTTTCGGCTATGTTGTTGTGCGACGTGATAAAATAAATGAAGCATATATATACACCGCGGGCCAAATGTAATCGAACACTTCCTGGAAAAAATGGTGGAGGAGGTTGAGGTAATTGGTAGCGTACTGCTTACATCAAAACCGATGGCACCTTTAACTGAAAATGAACTTCAAAATTACAATTCCACTGAGGTGTGTCCGGTATGTGATCAAAGTTTTACTGATGAGAACAAAAAAATATTCCACCACGATCATTTCAGCGGAAACTACATAGGTGGAATTTGCAACACGTGCAATCTTAAAATCCAGAAACCTAAATTCATCCCCATATTCTTTCACAACGGAAGCGGATATGATTTTCACCACCTGGTGAGACATCTTGGCTACGATCCGAAACGTATAGGTGTCTTGGCCGAGAATGAAGAACGCTACATTAGTCTCAGCAAGCAAGTGTCGATTCCGGGAACGAAAAATACAATCGAGATGCGCTTCCTGGATTCGTATAGATTTCTCTCTGCAAGTCTGGATGCTTTAGCGAACAAACTCACCGACGATCAATTTAAAATAACTGGAGCTAGTTTTCCCAACGTAGACATAGAACTCGTTAGACGTAAAGGGATTTATCCTTACGAATACGTTAGTGATAATTCTAAATTTAACGACGACGCTCTTCCACTTCCAAGAGAATTTTACAGCAGACTCAGAGAGAAAGGAATCACGGACGAAGAATACCAACATGCGCAACTCATGTGGGAGAAATTAGGATGTAGGACACTCGGAGACTACCACGATGCCTACTTAAAATTAGACGTGACGATACTCGCGGATGTTTTTCAAGCGTTCAGGAAAACAGCAACGAATATTTATAAATTAGATCCAGCGTATTTCTACAGTCTACCGGGATTAGCGTGGTCGGCAATGTTATTCCAGACAAAGGTCAAGCTGGAACTGATATCGGACGTTGACATGTTGCTATTTATCGAAAGAGGGATACGAGGTGGAATGGTGCAATGCGTACAGAGACATGCAAAAGCTAATAACGTACACATGAAAGAAGATTACGATTCAAATCGAGCATCGAATTACATCTTCTACTCTGACGTTAATAATCTCTACGGACATGCCATGGTACAGAAACTTCCTTACGGGGGATTCGAATGGTTAGATCCCACTTCGATAGACATTATTCATTTCGACGATAGCGAGTGTGGTTTCTTCGCAGAGGTAGATCTCCAATTCTCCGACCACCTGCACGACACGTTTTCGGATTTGCCTCCGACTCCCGAAATCAAATGTCCACCCGACTCGGTTCAAGACAAGCTTTTGTTAACATTGGACCCTAAACAGAGATACGTCGTCCACTACAAGAATCTCCGGTTTTTGATTGGGAAGGGTGTTCAGATAGTGAATGTTAGACGAATACTAAAGTTTAAACATTCCACGTGGTTAAGACCTTACATAGAAACTAACACACAACATAGAACAGCTGCCACTTCCGATTTAGACAAGGACTTCTTTAAATTAATGAACAATGCGGTGT
The DNA here is from genome assembly GCF_977018435.1 of Lepisma saccharinum. NCBI lineage: Eukaryota > Metazoa > Arthropoda > Insecta > Zygentoma > Lepismatidae > Lepisma > Lepisma saccharinum. The sequence continues at coordinate 85,957,888 of NC_139238.1, read as the reverse complement.
ACGGAAAGACCATGGAGAATGTTAGAAAGCACGTAGACGTGAAATTAATTTCCGATAAGAATAAATGTCGGAAGTGGATAGCCGATCCTAGATTCAAGTCGAGAAAAATTTACAACGAGAATTTGGTACTTTTCAACCTAGATATAAAATTGATGAAATTTAGAAAACCAATTTACGTTGGTGCAACGGTTCTCGACTTGTCGAAACTTTACATGTTTGAATTTCATTACGACGTGATGAAACCCTTCTACAATGATAAGATATCACTTTTGTACACGGACACCGACAGCTTCATTTACAGCATACAAACACCTAACCTATACGAAGACATAAAAAATTCTTCCATGCTCGAGTATTTCGATACTTCTGCGTATCCTCAACCCAACAGATTTGGAATTCCATCTCGTAACAAAAAAGTCCTAGGTAAACTGAAAGATGAATGTAACGGTGATATTATTGTCGAGTTCGCGGGTTTGCGTTCGAAGATGTATGCCATGAGAACAGAGAGTAGCGTCACGAAGAAAGCAAAAGGTGTGGGCAAGAATACGGTGGAGAACAAACTCACCTTCTACGATTACATCGATTGCCTTTACTCACAATCGACGATACTAAGTATAGAACAAAGAATCCAAAGTGTAGACCATGTGATTACAACAAACGAAGTTAGGAAAGTAGCATTAGATCCGCATGACGATAAAAGATGTATTTTGTCTTGTGGAATCCACACGTTGCCTTGGGGACACTATTGTTTAGAAATCAGTAAAAATTGTAGGCAATGCAAATGAAAAAAAAACTTTAACTGTCTCACATACACAATAAATAACTAGCAAGGACAATGAATTTCTTTGGTTCCGAAAGCAAACAATGGAGACTGTACACCGCACGGTAGATCATGAATTTCTACCTTCCATGTTATCTAAACTCAACGGCCTGTTGATCAATCAATTTTTGGAACGCTGCTCTTCTTGCTGGAACAGTGACGATTTCGGATTCGCGACGATCGACATGACGAGGAAACCCAACGACGGAAAATACAGAAACAAAATCAACGACTTTCTAAACGTTGCAACGTTGTGAGAAACGTTTCTCACAACGTTGCAACGTTTAGAAAGTCGTTGATTTTGTTTCTGTATTTTCCGTCGTTGGGTTTCCTCGTCATGTCGATCGTCGCGAATCCGAAATCGTCACTGTTCCAGCAAGAAGAGCAGCGTTCCAAAAATTGATTGATCAACAGGCCGTTGAGTTTAGATAACATGGAAGGTAGAAATTCATGATCTACCGTGCGGTGTACAGTCTCCATTGTTTTGCTTTCGGAAACCAAAGAAATTCATTGTCCTTGCTAGTTATTTATTGTGTATGTGGACAGTTAAAGTTTTTTTTTTCATTTGCATTGCCTACAATTTTTACTGATTTCTAAACAATAGTGTCCCCAAGGCAACGTGTGGATTCCACAAGACAAAATACATCTTTTATCGTCATGCGGATCTAATGCTACTTTCCTAACTTCGTTTGTTGTAATCACATGGTCTACACTTTGGATTCTTTGTTCTATACTTAGTATCGTCGATTGTGAGTAAAGGCAATCGATGTAATCGTAGAAGGTGAGTTTGTTCTCCACCGTATTCTTGCCCACACCTTTTGCTTTCTTCGTGACGCTACTCTCTGTTCTCATGGCATACATCTTCGAACGCAAACCCGCGAACTCGACAATAATATCACCGTTACATTCATCTTTCAGTTTACCTAGGACTTTTTTGTTACGAGATGGAATTCCAAATCTGTTGGGTTGAGGATACGCAGAAGTATCGAAATACTCGAGCAATGGAAGAATTTTTTTATGTCTTCGTATAGGTTAGGTGTTTTGTATGCTGTAAATGAAGCTGTCGGTGTCCGTGTACAAAAGTGATATCTTATCATTGTAGAAGGGTTTCATCCACGTCGTAATGAAATTCAAACATGGTAAAGTTTTCGACAAGTCGAGAACCGTTGCACCAACGTAAATTGGTTTTCTAAATTTCATCAATTTTATATCTAGGTTGAAAAGTACCAAATTCTCGTTGTAAATTTTTCTCGACTTGAATCTAGGATCGGCTATCCACTTCGACATTTATTCTTATCGAAATTAATTTCACGTCTACGTGCTTTCTAACATTCTCCATGGTCTTTCCGTACACCGCATTGTTCATTAATTAAAGAAGTCCTTGTCTAAATCGGAAGTGGCAGCTGTTCTATGTTGTGTGTTAGTTTCTATGTAAGGTCTTAACCACGTGGAATGTTATAAACTTTAGTATTCGTCTAACATTCACTATCTGAACACCCTTCCCAATCAAAAAACCGGAGATTCTTGTAGTGACGACGTATCTCTGTTTAGGGTCCAATGTTAACAAAAGCTTGTCTTGAACCGAGTCGGGTGGACATTTGATTTCGGGAGTCGGAGGCAAATCCGAAAACGTGTCGTGCAGGTGGTCGGAGAATTGGAGATCTACCTCTGCGAAGAAACCACACTCGCTATCGTCGAAATGAATAATGTCTATCGAAGTGGGATCTAACCATTCGAATCCCCCGTAAGGAAGTTTCTGTACCATGGCAATGTCCGTAGAGATTATTAACGTCAGAGTAGAAGATGTAATTCGATGCTCGATTTGAATCGTAATCTTCTTTCATGTGTACGTTATTAGCTTTTGCATGTCTCTGTACGCATTGCACCATTCCACCTCGTATCCCTCTTTCGATAAATAGCAACATGTCAACGTCCCGATATCAGTTCCAGCTTGACCTTTGTCTGGAATAACATTGCCGACCACGCTAATCCCGGTAGACTGTAGAAATACGCTGGATCTAATTTATAATATTCGTTGCTGTTTTCCTGAACGCTTGAAAAACATCCGCGAGTATCGTCACGTCTAATTTTAAGTATGGCATCGTGGTAGTCTCCGAGTGTCCTACATCCTAATTTCTCCCACATGAGTTGCGCATGTTGGTATTCTTCGTCCGTGATTCCTTTCTCTCTGAGTCTGCTGTAAAATTCTCTTGGAAGTGGAAAGAGCGTCGTCGTTAAATTTAGAATTATCACTAACGTATTCGTAAGGATAAATCCCTTTACGTCTAACGAGTTCTATGTCTACGTTGGGAAACTAGCTCCAGTTATTTTAAATTGATCGTCGGTGAGTTTGTTCGCTAAAGCATCCAGACTTGCAGAGAGAAATCTATACGAATCCAGGAAGCCGCATCTCGATTGTATTTTTCGTTCCGGAATCGACACTTGCTTGCTGAGACTAATGTAGCGTTCTTCATTCTCGGCCAAGACACCTATACGTTTCGGATCGTAGCCAAGATGTCTCACCAGGTGGTGAAAATCATATCCGCTTCCGTTGTGAAAGAATATGGGGATGAATTTAGGTTTCTGGATTTTAAGATTGCACGTGTTGCAAATTCCACCTATGTAGTTTCCGCTGAATGATCGTGGTGGAATATTTTTTTGTTCTCATCAGTAAAACTTTGATCACATACCGGACACACCTCAGTGGAATTGTAATTTTGAAGTTCATTTTCAGTTAAAGGTGCCATCGGTTTTGATGTAAGCAGTACGCTACCAATTACCTCAACCTCCTCCACCATTTTTTCCAGGAAGTGTTCGATTACATTTGGCCCGCGGTATATATATGCTTCATTTATTTTATCACGTCGCACAACAACATAGCCGAAACCTATTAGGTTGATGAAGCTGGTACGGCGTTGTGGAGGAATTTCAGAATCTCGGTTCGCAATAGGAGAGTGGTTTGAGGAACGCCTCGAAATCTGCGACGATGATTGCGGGATGTTCCAACAATGCCTTGTGCATTTTGAATTCTTCGACTTCGTTCGTTTCGGGCATCAACATTCTAGCCGGTCTGTTGTCACCGCAATAAATTTTATGTTCGGCAGTTTCTCCAGAGCAATTTGACGACTATGAAGATTTTGATGATCACGTCGGTCACGATCGTCGAACGTGGTTAGGCATCTCGGGCAAACTTCGATGTTGTTTGCATACTTGGTAGTTTGACTTCTGACAAAACGTGATAGAGAACGAATTAGCGTGTAATGATGAACATCCTCGTTGGAAATAAGAAGAAGATTTATTACACAAGCATCGTCATCGTCGATATCGCTTATCCTGACGGGATGCACGAGATATTTATCTGACGTGAAGGAATACACATTAATAGCGATGCGTTTTCCTGTACGATTTTCGAACTTTGTTATATCCGACAATATCACCGGGTATTCGATGCCAGACATTACACTTTCAAATTCGGACTCGTATTGCTTGTAATGATAATCCGTTCTGGATTATTTTTGCAATGAACAGGATGCAGTGCAGCCACACACACCAGAGAAAACACTTGTTATCGCTGTTCTGTATATTTAACACAGCCCTCTTGTGTTGAATGTTTCGGTGGAAGAGGGACGTAGCTGGATGCACGAAGAGGCGAGAATTGGTTCACGTAAACAGTTAACGTGTGAGGACTTCCACACAGAGACCATCCCGACCCTTTAGCCTCGAAATCGTCATGTTTCTTAACC